>NC_051862.1:33401729-33409229 GCF_015732765.1 Culex quinquefasciatus | reverse complement strand
GTGTTCGTGTACGTGCACCTGACCACGTAGTTGCCTGTTCCTGGTCGTTCCCGTGGCCGTGCTCTAGGCCGTGTCCTTGTCCGGACTCCTGCCCGTGTTCGTGCCCGTGCTTCTGGCCGTTTTCTTGTCTCTGGCCGTGTGGGTGTCTGTTCCTGGCCATTCCCGTGGCCGTGTCCTTGCCCCGTGACCAGGAGTGTTTGTGTCCATGCGAAACGGAACATCCGGAAGAAAATTATTATTTTAATTGCTAAGTGCCGGAACTGACACCTGTCAAAAAAGTTCATTCGGTTGTTTACCTTTGAGGTTAAGTTCCGAGCTTTTCTCCTTTATTCGCTGCGCTGCGTTTCTGGCATGTTTATTGAGGTTTTGCAGCGCGACTGTGTTTCAAATGTAGGTGGCGCCAAAATGGGGTTACCTGCCAAAAATCGTATTCCTTTCTGCTGGATTGAAGAACAAAATCGCTTATTTCTCATGATTCCCTGCATCAATCTTAATGAAACTAGTTGCAAAAACCGAGAAAAATTTTTTGCTTTAAAATAATGAACATAATTTTTTGGGCGCGCAAAAATTTGTGAACTTTTTCTTTAAAAAACATGTTTTGGAACACGAAAAAATTAGTTTCCCCGTAAATATCAAAGAAATAAACAGTTATATAAATGATAACAGATGTGTTAACGTATATTCAACAATTTCCATTGATTTTTGACAGACTTTCTTGCCAAATAGTCCAAATTACTATCTTTTTCTAAATTTCCATTTTTTTCATAGAAAAATCAAACAAATATTGGAAAGTTATACAACAAATTGTTGGAAATAATTTTTCTCAGCCGAATCCGGCATAAGTTCAATAAAAATGTTGATTTTGAAGGTTAAAACACATTTTTTCGAAAAATCATAGGTTTACGCTATTTGTTCATAGGTGGCGGCATGTGTCTTTTAGTTTTGCTGCAAATTCTCTATTGTGATTTTCAACTAAAATAGCAGGATTGTTTTGAGATATATTTAGCATATTAATTCTTAAATTGTGTCAAAAAAAAAAAAACTGCGCTGAAAAAATTAGTTTAAAGAAAAGACAGCTTAGGCTCAATTAAAAAATTACAGCTAATGTCATGAGAACAGGGTTTGTTTGTTTTCCTAGCATTACACGCAGTTTTTCGCATATGCTAAAGAAACATGATAATGATTCAATTATTTGAAAAAAAATCTTCAGGTAATACGAATGTTGATCCTTTAGGTAGTTTGCTTTAACAAAAATATACTTTAGTACAAATCAGAACAAATCAAGGCAATTTTACAATTATTGCTGCAAAGTTTCATTCATACTCTCTAAAATTATTTTTTTATTCTTTCTGGAAATTTCTTTCTGTTTTCCTAGACCACCTGCAACAAATATTGCAACTGTTTATCATTTTTTATCAGTTTACCTGTAAATTTTCCGATTCAGGGAACATCTCTTTCTGCACAATCGTTAACTACCTTCAGATCTTGCAGTTGCGGCCTTCCTCTAAGATACTCATTTGGATTCAGTTAAAAAAAAATCTAAAGAAAATTCCTTCCTTTTTTATCTAAAAAAACTGCACGGTATTTCTTGTAACAAAAGAAGATAAATTAAAATCCCAAACGTTTGCAATTAGGTTTGGATCAGAACAGATAACAATTCATGGATGAACTAATTCATCAAATTTGTATTCTCTCTCACACGCTCTTATAATATGATATCTATTGCTGTGTTTTTTTCGTTTTGTTGATCACATATTACATTAAATTTTATATCTCAAAAGAATCCTGCTATTTTAGTTTATAATAAACATGCCAGAAACGCAGCGCAGCGAATAGCAAACAAAAACGACGACGACGACAAAAGTCCAAGCAGAGAAACAGCGCGCGCTTGTAGGTAAACAGGCAGGCAGGCAAGCTCGTGAGAGAGTTTGAACCTGAGAGAGAACCTGAGAGAGAGCACGTGCGTGTACGAATTGGAAATAAACATCGTTGTTAGGTAGCCCCTTACAGCTGGCCGCGCAAAAATGGTCAGTTTTGGGCGCTAATAATTTCGCGGGAAAAATTCCTACAAATATGGTGTCTTCGGGAAAGTTGTTCTAAATTTAATGAAGGTTCTACATTTGAGAAATGGTAAGAATCGGATAATTATTGCGCCTTCCACAGATAAAAAAGTAAAACAGTTGCTTTTCTCCATACATTTTGACGATTTTTCCCATACAAACTTTAAGCGATTGGAGGGAGGGGTTCCCGTGGTCAGAATGAGCTCAAATTTGGGATTTAGCCTAGTGATGGGTCAATCTTTGATTTCAGGGGGTAGCCCCAAAAAAGTCCGGATTTGGACCACCCTAATGTGTGTGCGTATTCCCCTTGGTGCTTAAAATTCTTGCCAAGTTTTCTCGGCACTGGCTGATCCGATTTGAGCCAATCTAGTTGCATTCGATCCGGTTTGGTGCCCCATACTGCACTATTGAATTGTTTGAAGATCCGATAAGTAGTTCAAAAGTTACGTATAAAAAAGTGCCTGAGTTGCGAATCGGATCTCACATAAATGCATGTAAACTATGTCCAGACCAGGGATGCCACATGATTTTTTAAAATGTCTGTGAAAAAGTCTGTGTATGTGTCTTTGTCTAAAATTCAAATAAATCAATTTACAGTCATAGAAATCTATCAAAAATTGTGTTTTTAAGCATTTGAAGACTAACGAAATAAGTTTCAATTGATATTTTAACAAAATAACAATTTAATGAAGTTTTTAAAAAGTCTGTGTACCTCAAAAAGTGTCTGACACGAGCTCAAATGTCTGTGAAACACAGACAAATCTGTGTATCTGGCATCCCTGGTCCAGACCCATCACCCGACCCATCGTTGGTTAGATTATCAAAAAACCTATCCAACGAGTCCAACAAATTGAAGTTCTGGCAACCCTGTCTCAAGTTATGACAACTTAAGTGATATTTATGTACTTTTTTGATGCCGGATCTCACTTAAATGTATGTAAACTATGTCCGGATCCATCATCGCACCCATCGTTGGATAGGTAATCGAAAGACCTTTCTCATGAGTCCTAAACATTGAAGATCTGGCAACCCTGCCTCGAGTTATGACCACTTAAGTGATATTTATGTACTTTTTTGAAGCCGGATCTCACTTAAATGTATGTAAACGATGTCCGGATCCATCATTCAACCCATCGTTGGTTAGATAATCAAAAGACCTTTCCAATGAGTCCAAAAAATTGAAGATCTGGCAACCCTGTCTTAAGTTATGACCACTTAAGTGATATTTATGTACTTTTTTGAAGCCGGATCTCACTTAAATGTATGTTAACTATGTCCGGATCCATCATCCAACCCATCGTTGGATAGATCATCAAAAGACCTTTCCAATGAGTCCAAAACATTGAAGATCTGGCTACCCTGGCTCAAGTTATTACCACTTAAGTGATATTTATGTACTTTTTTGAAGCCGGATCTTACTTAAATGTATGTAAACTATGTCCGGATCCATCATTCAACCCATCGTTGAATAGGTAATCGAAAGACCTTTCCAATGAGTCTAAAACATTGAAGATCTGGCAACCCTGTCTCGAGTTATGACCACTTAAGTGATATTTATGTACTTTTTTGATGCCGGATCTCACTTAAATGCATGTAAACAATGTCCGGATCCATCATCCGACCCATCGTTGGTTAGGTAATCAAAAGAACTTTCTAATGAGTCCAAAACATTGAAGATCTGACAACGCTCAGTCTCAAGTTATGACCGCTTAAGTGACATTTGTGTATTTCTTTATTGAGAAACAAGCCTTACCCGACAAACTTCGTTCCTCCTTTTTTTCGTTTGTTGACGTTTTTAACGTTTTTGCTTCTTCAGCCTCCTGTGATCAATTTTTTTTATTTTACGTAACTTTCTCCATAGAATCTGCAGCTTTTCCGGAATCGGTTCCAGAGTGGCCAAAGTTATAACTTTTTGGCGTAAGAACCTTCCTTGGACTTATACGAACCCAACGCAACAAATATCACCTCGATCCGACGTTCCGTGTTGAATTGATTCGCGTTCGAACAAAACCGTCGAAATTTTTTATATATATAGATAGAAGATAGATAGAAATTGTGTCCAAACCCATCATATCACCAAATGTTGGTGAAAAGTGAGGAAGGCAACAACCACATAGGTGGATTAAGTTAGTTTTTTTGTTGGAATTAAATAAATATTTTAAAACATTTTTATGAAAATGAGCAAAAACTTTCACGAAAATGTAATTTTGTATTGAGAATCGATCCAATATTTTCCGAGACATCATAAATTGAAAATTCGGGTTTGATAAGGTGAAACTGAAAAAAAAACCATTCACAATTTGAAAATTTCTAGAAGCTTTACTTTTCTAACCAGTTGTCCGATCAACTATGTCTTAATTGTTGGATATTTGATCAGCATTTTGATAATATTTTCAGCAATATAAATTGAACTTTTTTTTTTAATTTTTACGCAAAAAGACTATATCTCGAAACGGTGCAAAGTTACATTTTTTAGTCCCCTAAAACAAATCCAAAAATCTCGAAAATAAATAAAAACAAGCAATCATTTTTTTATGAAGTGAAATAAAAAAGGAGGTTTTCTATACAGTTTTATTCATAATCTACAAATTTGTATAGAGTTTTGTTTGTAAAAACTAATTATTGAAAATGGCTTCTTTTGATACAGGAAATGAAAGGACCCAAAAATGGGTTATGTTTTTCAAAATATATCGCAAAATCAAACAATTACAACAGTTTTCATTTGCAGCAAAAAATATCCAAAGGACCTGCTGCTTCGGCAACAATTTTTCCCATCATCGTTCCAAGGGATGACTGTTGGTGGTGGGTCGCACACAGACCAACAAACGCACTTACCTACACATTTACAGAACTGCTCCCCCCTCTCGCTTACACACATATTTATTGTCAAATGTCACGAGTGTTGTGGCGCCTTTTGCTCGAACAAAAATTGCCCGCGCCAAAAAAAAAGAAGCTTCGTCGACAAAGATTTAGGTGGGAAGCAATGAACAATGTTTGTGAGCGGGGGTTGCAGGAGGTGATTGTAATTCGTGGGGAAGTTTTGTTTGTGCGCAGATTTATTCCTAATTGTAAACATTGGGAATAAGGGAAAAGTTTTAAAGAAAATTGCGGGATGTGGGATTGGACTGGGGGTTGGTTTGAGTTGTTGCTTTTTCTTTAGAAAGGCTTTTAAAAGTTTTTTTTTTATTTTTTCAACTGAAAATGGTGAATTCAAATGATGAACTCCACGAGAACATAGAAGTCCCGTTTTGTTTTTATATATCTTCCACCCTCCACCAAAAATGTCCTCCCATTTTAGAATTTTCCAATAGCATCCCCTTCCCACTCACCATCGATAGGACACTAAATACATAAATAAAATTTGGCGGCCTTGCGGTTGACCAAACCCCCTCCCAGCAATAGCTATCAGACGACATCGGGTGAGGGCTCCCCTGGACAAAAAGACGGGAAAATATGCATATTTTTATTTATCGCATTAAAAACAACAGCAACTTCACTGGCGCATTTGGTCATCCGGTGGGCGGTGGACCACACTTGTCAGGATTTCAGCGATTTGCCACCACAACCCCTAAAGCAATCCAGCAATTTTTTTTGGTGTGCCCGTCATAACAATTTGAACTTTTGTTTGAGGCACACTGATGAAAAAAGTACGTTTGTATTTTTGATATTCTAATTTTAGAACCTCAAACATCAACCATGTTATCGTCAATCGTCACATGTTTTTGTTTAAAATAACAACATTTCAATAATAAAGTTTGAGCATGAGTATGAGCATGGTTGACTGCCAATGAGCTGCTACTCCGTTATTGACAGATCAGCTGAAGTTAAACAATGAATCAAAACTGATCAGTGGGAGCCAACCATCCGTTCACTGTTTAACCTCTGAAGATCCCTACTTTATTAGTCAATACCGGCGCCCTCCCAAGAAGCCTGCAGTTCAACGAAAGGGAGGAATGTTAGTTCGATAGTTGAAGTTGCACGTAGTTTTTCGCTAAATACTTGTTGATACCGCTTGAGACCGTTGAATCCACAGCATCTCCTTCAAGCATCACGTGATTAATTTTTTTTTTGGTTAGTAGGATAAGGTATTGGCTTTTCGATGCCTCCCGAGCTACGATGCTATGGGGAGGACTTTCATAACAGACCCGTCGGCGAGCCTTCCGAGCAAAGATGCTATGGGAAGGTCTATCTGGTTAACACACAAAATCATTCACACACAGTGTTTTTGCTCCACAATTAACTCAACGATCCAAAGTGTAAGTGCGTCTTTCAATCATTATATAGAAATGGCTTTTTTAACGCAAAAAAATAAAACCTTATTCGAAAAATTTAAACACAATCCATCTGACGCCGTGCCTTTCGATCAACGATGCTATAGGAAGGGCTTTGAAAGTCACAAAAAATCACTTTTCACTCCGAATATTGTTTACGACTACGCGCTCCCTTTGCCAATTATGCACTCACAACATTTCAATAACAAAGTTTCAATAAAAACTGAATCTATGATGTTTTTGACTCAAACTTATTTTTTACTAAGCCATTACCTACATTTCTTTAAATTAAATCGTAGGCCATCTGAAAAGGAAAAGTAATTTAAGAACGTTAATATCATATTTTGGCTATTTATAAAAAGTCACATCAATTTGTAAAAAAATACTTGAAGAAAAAATGTTCATAAAATTCTGAAAAGTTTTAAAAGTTATCTATGTTAACGAAAATATTGAATATTAGGAAAATTTAAAATATATGTAAAGTGTCATGATTTTCACAATGGAAATTCTTTTGAATCGAAGAATGGAATACTTTTTCCACAAGGAGAAATTAAAATTGTTTTCTAAAACATAAATTTTATTTGTTTAATTTAATATACAATGTGATAAGTTTTGATTCGTGCTTCGTATTGTGTTTTAAATTATATATCAATAGATTTTTTTATAAACAAAACAAGTTTAAAGAATATTAGGCCAGTTTTAATCTCTTTATCAATTTTACCTAAAATGTACATGCATTTTGATAAAAACCATATTAATTAGTTTAATAAATAATAACATTGATTTTTTTGCTTGAAAACTGTTGCAATCTAAGTAGGACCGTTTCAAATATTTTTCAAAGTTTATGTCGCCCCCTTCAATATTGGTCCGAAAAATTAGGGGGCAAAAAACTTCAAAATGTTAATGAATATAGAAGTCAAATCAACTCAAAACAATCTAAAAAAAATCTAAACAGTCAAAATTTCTGCATTGATAATCATATTTAGCATAATTGGGCTCGTTAAAAATGTTTAGAATTTTTATAAAATTCCAATGCACCGCAAAAACTATTTTTTTGCAAAAAATAAAATTTTCGTCAGTACTTCAATATTTTGGAAAATAATGATTGCAAAATAACTGGACAGTTGTAAAATGAATCTTAAAACATTTATTTTACTCAACTTTTGAAA
>NC_051862.1:32476729-32704229 GCF_015732765.1 Culex quinquefasciatus | reverse complement strand
CCTCAGTCCTCAATCGCGTGACATTCCGGTTCAAATCCAGCAGTGCCTCTGAACTCTCTCAGACTGCTCGTTTTGCAAAACTGTGAATTTGAATGACAGTGTCCATCAATTCTGGCCAACCAGCCGGAGCAGGAACAAATAAACCGTTCCACATAACCGCAAAGAGTGGCGGCGGCGCGTGTGTCGTTTGTCAGTTACTGATTGCAGTTTCGCGATATAACCCTGGTGTCACAAATCAACCCTGGAAGTGGAACTGGGTCAACATATGGATTACAACCCCATTAATGGCAGCACATTAGGATGCTGCTGAATTGCGGTGCAACTAAAACGGTGACGATAAGCTCCTCTTCGGGAGGATTGAAATGGAAGATGAGCTGAAGTTTAGTTGAGAATTCTTTGGAGAATTTCACATTTGATTTAAACATGAAAAATTTTAGTGTTTGTTATTTTTTTTATTTTTCTAGAATTTCTGCACTTTTTTACACGTTGTTCAAATTATTTTATTTTTTTTTCTTCATATTAAAATAAACGATTAGATGATGACAATCCTCCAGAGACTTGATCGTTTAGGAAATGATCGTGCGTTCCAGAACGGGTTCGTCTCTTGATCTCACCCAACATCCATTCAGTAGCTCTGGTTCCAGTTTATTACGTGTCATGGTTGGCGGCATGCGCCGTTAGCCTGCAGCTTTTTCCCCCGGCAGGGGAATAATCAAATTCAAATTAATTGCACATTAATTTGAAGGAGGAAGATGTGTCCACCGGTAATAGGCGGCAAAGATGCGCTTTTTCTGCCTGAGCAAATCAGAGCAGTTTAGCGAGGTGGTTTTTTCTTCTATCTGTGAGTAGGTTTGATAACACACCAGGGTGGTAAACGGGCTCTAATGAGGCTTAAGTGCTGATCTACTGACCCCCACAGTGATGGTAGTAATCTATTGAAAATATGGTTGAATATTTGCTCTAGTTGCAATTTGTAATTAAATTATTGATATAAGGAGGATGCAGCTCAAAAAATTGTTGATTTAGTCATATTTTTCGTATCAAATCATTAACACTGCCATTTTCAAACACAGACTTTCGTGACTCAGCTCCAAAGCTAACTTTTTCATGCGAGAAAATTTGAAAATTATTTTTTTAGCAGCCTAAAAGTTTCGCAGAATGATACGTATCATGCCGGTCATAAATCAAACACGAGGTCAGTGCCTTAACTTGCTCCAGATAACCAGTTTGGAAAGGATGAACGCATGGAACGAGGCTTATCCTTCTCGTTGGAGTTGATAAAACTTTATTTATTGATCACGAAGAAGTGAGAAAAAATTACCCACTTATCGCATCCACCTGACCCCTCTCGCATGATACCGTAATTAGTGGGAACTTGGAACATTCGGAATTTTTCGAATATTTGTTCAAAACTGACTAATTTCAGCATAAATGAACAGTAAAATGGTCCCAACAGGGCCACATTCCAATGGTCATCAAACCTAGAATGCTAATTTCGATCAACCTCTGGACCACTGCGCATAAATCGTTACACTTCCAAACGCTTCGGATGCACAAACCCCCATGTTCGCAAATACTCAAAGGAGAGCCCTTTGAACCTGCAAATTTTGCTCACTTCCCGCTGGAGTCCGATTTCGAAATGCGCATTTGCAAAAGGGCTTTGCATTTCCATATTCCAAGCGTGTGGGCTCAACTAATTGGAAATTGCCAGGCTTGGATGGTGCTTGCATCCGATGATGGTTTGGATCGAATCTGATTTGAGGATTTAACATGGCGCATTGGAATGGTGCTGCAGCAGTCTCTCTGCTTAGGGTCAGTTGTAATGGAGTGCCGGGTCAGGACGAAATGTGATAGGCATATTTGCAATTTCCAAGTGTGTGCTACTTGCAATCAACAGTTCCGATCCGATATGGACGGATGGATGGATCTGTGGGTTGTATTTGGGGCAGTTGATTAGAGGTGGGCTTGGTAAGTTGGACAAGTTCACACTTGGACGTGCGACGAAGGTGATTGGAAATGGCATTATTGATTTTAAATTAAAGGGATATAACTTTGTTTTCATTTTTATTACTTGAATAGAGCCACAAAAAGTACCACAATTGGGTCCTAAAATGAAGCTTAGATTGCTGATATTATTATTTACAGCAATAAAGCTTATTTTTCTGAGTAAAATGACCCTTTGTACGATCACAAAGGATTTAGAATGGATTTTTAAATCAATTTTGAAAAAAATACCTTGCTGTCCTTCTTGACAGAAAAGGTCATACTTGACAGCTCGTTCCAAAAAGACCATAGTTGATCCATCGAAAAAATGTTTTCTTGTCATAATTTTCGTTTTTTTTTTAAAGTGATCAGAAATGTTTTTTATCGTGTTTTTTACCGTTGTACATAAAAATTGACATAGGAACTGGACTGGACAATCTAGCCTTAAATTAATAAATGTTTGATTTTTTCAAGATAATGGGTAAAACTTGAAAGAATTTAAAAAAATAAATAAGTTAAATTCTAAGCATTAAATTAAATTAAATTAATATCACCGAACAAAAATAGTTTGATTTTCAATTTTAATCATTCGAATCAATATCTCTTGAAAAAACTAACTTAATCCACCTATGTGGTTGGAGCCTTCCTCACTTATTACCAACAATGGCTGATATGATGGAACTGTACAAAAATTTTATCTCTTTTTTTAGATCCGGAGTAAAAAAGTACATCAATGTCACTTAAGTGGCCATATCTCAAGACAGGGTTGCCAAATCTCCAATGTTTTGAACTCGTTGGAAAGGTCTTTTCATAACCCAACCAACGATGGGTCGGATGGTGGATCCGGACATAGTTTACATACATTTAAGTGAGATCCGGCTACAAAAAAAGTGCATAAATATCACTTAAGTGTACATATCTTGAGACAGGGTTGCCAGATCTTCAATGTTTTGAACTCGTTGGAAAGGTTTTTTGATAAACTAACCAACGATGGGTTGGATGGTGGATCCGGACATAGTTTACATGCATTTAAGTGAGATCCGGCATCCAAAAAGTACATAAATATCACTTAAGTGGCCATATCTCGAGACAGGGTTGCCAGATCTCTACTGTTTTGGACTCGTTGGAAAGGTCTTTTGATAACCTTGCCAACAATGGGTTGGATGGTGGACCCGGATATAGTTTACATACATTTAAGTGAGATCCGATTTCCAAAAAGTACATAAATGTCACTTAAGTAGCCATATCTCGAGACAGGGTTGTCAGATCTTCAATGTTTTGAACTTGTTGGAAAGGTCTTTTCATAACCTGACCAACGATGGGTCGGATGTTGGACCCGGACATAGTTTACATACATTTAAGTGAGATCCGGATATATGTGAAAACTCATTTTTATACATAACTTCTGAACTACTTATCAAAACTGTATAAAACTCGGTCCATGGGACTCTAAACCAAGTCAAATGCAACAGGTTCGGGTCAAATCGGTTCAGCCAGAGCCGAGAAACATGAGCTAGTTTGTTGGTCACATACACACACACACACAGTTCAGTTTTCAATTCTGAGTCGATATGTATACATGAAGGTGGGTCTACGACGTTTTTATTCAAAGTTCATTTTTAGAGCAGGATTATAGCCTCAACTCAGTGAGGAAGGCAAAAAATAAATAAAAATTCCAAAAGGGTAAAAAATTAAATTTCATAAGTTCTTCTACGATTTGATTTTTTTTTTTCAAATAAGTTTTTTTTTCGTTATGGCTTACCATTGAAAATCAGAAAATTATTGAAAAATAAAAACATATTTGGTGAAACTTTGAAAACTTTGTTGTTTCTTTTTGCCTTCCTCACTTCACTGAGGAAAGGTCATAAAATCATTTGAAAAATTGTCTTCTTTTAAAGACCTCTTAGACCCACCTTCACGTATACATATTTACTCAGGGCCAAGTTCTGAGCAACTTGTTGGTCAAAAAATTGTCAGCCGACTATCTTGCAACTAGCAAAATCGATCCGTTTTGTTCTGATTCGATCCATCTTAGGGTTCGTAAGCCGCTATTGAAAATATAAGGCAAAAAAACGATTAATATTTTTTTATAAATGAATATTATACACCTTTCGATTGAGCACTTAATGGGTTTTCAAACAATTTGCTGCTGCCATATCTCATATATTTTTATGAAAATAAGTCCGGATCTATAATGCGACCTATCGTTGAATGAGTTATTAAAAACCCTTTGGAATGAGCAAAAAAATTAAAATCTGGCAACCCTATCAAAACTTAGAAGCACTTATGTGTTTTTATTCACTTTACTGAGGAGCAATTCCAGCTCAAATCAGATTTTTTTCTGATACTTTTGTACCCGACCCTCTCCGAATTTCAATGAAACTTTGTAGACATGTTATTCTAGGTCTATATAAGTAATTTTTGTGTATATTTAGCCAATTGTACTCATTATCTTTCTCCAGCTGGCTGTCTAAGACTAAACCATTTCATTTAAAATTTAACAACAGATAAACGGGAAATGTCTCATCCGCAGCATCCGATTGCTTGCCTTGATACATAATATCGTTCAACAAACACTATGATTTTGGGTCGCATCATCATCTTCTATGATGAATCCTGACCAAACACCCTATCCTACTAACACATTTTCAGGATCCTGGCGCTTGTGGGGTGTAAGCACAGAGTAAATCAGCTGCCCTAGTAGCAACCTGCGCTAACTAACATTCCCGTCCCTTAAAATCGAGATCTACAAACTGACATGGCGGGCGCCGTTGGTGGCCAATGACTGTTACCTATTCGCAACTGATTTTGTTTTGGCAATCATGGTGTTTTATCTTTTCAGCGCAGTTGATAAGGGAAAAACCATTAGATTGTCGAAGCCTATGATCAGTACTGATCAGTAAGGATATTACAGTTCTGTTTAGCAACGGAGGGGCAACCATGGGTGGTCTCTCATGCTCATGCTCATGTACATTTAGCCAATTGGCGTAAGTTATTTAAATATTTTTGTATTTGTAAATAAAAAAAACTGTTACTCAAAACTATAACATCGTATCAAAAAGTTTTTGAAGACAAACTTGTAGGAAATTGGACCGGCTTTTTGAAAAAAAAAAAAAAAAACACTGATGGAAAAATACACGCCACTTCTATGATATTTTTTAGTTTTTTTAGATTAAGAGTTAAATTTAAAAGAGATGTCACGACTTTTTTGTTTAAGTTTTTTGAAGAAATACCCTAAGATGTTAAAAAAATCACGCAAAATGCAGGATGGTTTGTCTCTCCTGAAAAAATACTTTAATCATTTACTCAAACTGTTTTTTTAATGTGGTATATACGTCAAAATTTTTAAAAATGGATAGTGGAATTGATTCCCCAGACAATTTTACATAAATGTCTTTATATTGAACAGTGCCCTATTCTTGTGAAGAAACAGCGGTTTTAAAAATAAAAACGTTGTAAAAAAAGATTCTTTGGTGGTTTTTGTCAATTTCTATATGACAGACTAAGTTTTTTATTCTCGTAAATATGTCGTTTTAATATTTACGTAAGCTTATTTACTATCGAGGTTTCTACCACACTGAAAAAAATTTACTATTTTCAGTTATCAGCAATGTAATTTAGCATGTGTCTGAAATCAAATACAAATGCTGTTAAAGGCAAACTTAAAGAAATAAGCGAGCTTTCCAGTAATAATATTTTCGATACTGAAAAATTAAGTCTGTCATATAGAAATTGCCAAAAACCACCTAAAACCTATTTAATTTTAAAACCACAAGGATTGGACATGAACGATGGTCAATGTGGAGACTTTCATGTGAAATTGTCTGGGGAATCAATTCCCACCATCGGTTTTTAAAAATTTTGGCGTTTATACCAGACCAGTTCTTTCAGATTTCGGTCATTCGATTTATTTTGTATTTTTTAATCCGACTGAAACTTTTTTAGTGCCTTCGGTATGCCTAAAAAAGCCATTTTGCATCATTAGTTTGTCTATATAATTTTCCAGAAAATTTGGCAGCTGTCCATACAAAAATGATGTATGAAAATTCAAAAATCTGTATCTTTTGATTGAATTTTTTGATCGATTTGGTGTCTTCAGCAAAGTTGTAGGTATGAATATGGAATACACTGGAAAAAATGATACACAATAAAAAAATTTTTGGTGATTTTTTATTAAAATTTTTATTACTAAAACCTGATTTGCAAAAAAAAACTCTTATTATTTTTTTTTTATATGTTTTAGAGGACATCAAATGCCAACTTTTCAGAAATTTCCAGGTTGTGCAAAAAATCTGTAAGGTAAGCATCAATTATTGATTATGTAACGGGTTTTTTTAATAAAGCCATTGTGATTTTTTTTAAAGTTTTGTCACCCTTCAATTTTTTTTTAAATCCAAGGCAAATAACTCTTGCCAAAAATTTAAATTTTAATTGAACATACTTTTACAAATTGTCATATACTTTTGAACACATCTTCATTCCAGAACTTTATTTTTTGCCTTTTAAATCGAATAGGGTTCAAATGTTTCATTAAATTAATTAACATTCGCAAACTAAAGACCACATAGGACCTTTTGAAAAGTACTTTAAATCTGTTATTTTGAATAATTTACTTGTGATACTCCTTCACATCTTGACCTAGTCTGGAGCTGAGGTTTATAAAATGTCTGCTATCCTAACTGTATCTTGGGAAAAGGTCAACTAATAATTTTTTTCTAGATTGTACTTTTTAATACCTGTTTTTTCGCCGCTGTCGCTCGATCAATTATAAACATTCTTTCAAAGATACAAATTTTCGAATATTTAAATGTTATGGACGCTGCACAAAATGAATTAGAAGATGCAAAATGGCTCTTTTTTGTAACTAAGTAACGAAGCTGTATCATTTGGTCCCATCGGTCTCATCTGTACACCAATAATGTTCAAGTCCCACTCCAAAGTTTCCTCGCAGTACATGATCCCATGTAATAACCCGCAGTCTCACATGGAACTTGCATGATAAATTAATATTATCATTCATAATAGAATCGTTTCGCGATGGTCTTGTACCGGGTACCATTTACTGCACTTTATGCTGCAAGACTTGCTGCCCTGATGGCCACCATCAGGACCCGGGGCACAACTGCGGGAATTAAAATGCACAACACGACTTGAAATGGCTGCTTCTTTGGGGCTCTTCCTTTTGGTAGAAATGTCTGGGGTTCTTGAATTGATTTATTTTATGTTAAAAAAATTAAATTATTTTGCCCATTTTTTGAGATTAGTAGTTAACTTTTGTTTGATATCATACTTTTTTCGTTCAAGAAACAAGTTGAGAACCCCTGCCCAAACAATGCCAGGATCCATGTCGGCCGCCGAGAGTCGTGTTCGCAACTCAATGTATGCTCCACCGCTGGGCTAATAAAATGCGGTATGTCAAATAAAATTGTATTTATGCTTTTAATTTAACTCTGCGCAGGGCATGAAATGGCCATCGTCGTCGTCGTCGGAGAATTGTTCCTTTCGGAATATCGTCCGCGAATGAATTGAAATATTTTCCGTAATTTAAATCTTCATAGCTTTCCGCGAAACGGCGACAACGGCGCAATGGCGGCGGCAATAAAATTGAAATATTTCTTTATTATTTTAATGTCACCTTTGTGTGTTGTGCGAAATTGCTTTAAAATCCGACTAGAGAAAGACATTCCTAGACGGAGAGGGGGGAGGGGTCGTGATTGAGGGGTTCATTTTGTTCGATGGGGGGGGGGGGGGGAGAACAAGGAATTTTCGCAACAGTCTTGTACCATGATTAGGAGAAGGGGGAAAGAGGGTGGGGGTATAATTTTCCTGAACACGCGCCCGCCTTTATGAATATTTATGGCTAAACCTGTTTCCCCGTGGTAGATCTTATCGATATCATCATTTTCAGGTGCCTGAACATGGCGAAACATCAATGCACCAGAGAGCTTTACACGCGACATTGGAGTTACGTTACGTGATCAGAGAGGGGGGCAGAGAGAGATAGAGAGCAAGAATGCCTAACCGGTTGCAGGAACATGAACCAGAAATAACTCTGAACATGGGTGCGATGATTCTGTGAGGGGACCCTTTCAGAACTTGGTTTATTGAGTATAAATAAACTAATTTTTTGAATTTCTGACAAAGGAAATTATTTAACAAAAAATATTTTTCATGGTTGGATTGTCTACCTAAGAATGTAACTATTGCTCAAACAAAAAATGATATGAATATTTAGAAATTGATTATTCAAATTCAGATTTGGTTGTGCAAATAGATGATAAGTTGAATAATTAGTAATCTATAAGAATTTTAAGCTTTTCTTTTAAGCAAAACCCGAACAGACGGTAATAACTAAATTCATGCCATTTATATAACAAATACTGTTAAAATAACATAAAGTATTATGGATTCTTCTTGACAAAAAACAATTTTTGCATAAGAGTTGAATAACAGATTATGTTTTTTTTTTTTTTTTTTTTTACTGTGAACAGACACGGACCACTGCGACACTTGCGTATCTATTGTAGTATGATCTGTTCTCAGGTTTTCTGTTTTGCTGCTATACACAGCCTGCCGAACGATCGTCTTCCGTAGCGCTATTGTTTGAGCGACACAGTATTTGACAAATTATTCGAGCAGTTGCCCCCTCTCATTCCCCAGACCAATCCCCCAAATGCCATGCCACACGAGCACGAGAGACCGATCCGAGGACGTGGAGATGAGCGAGATTGAGGGGAAATCTCGTTTATTTTTGACCCATCTAGAGATCGTTACCGATCATATAGCCCAATCTTCAGCTCGAATTTTGCCTGAGAGCATGTGACCGAGTCGAAAGTAGCATTTCGTCGCCATCGTGCTAACTTGTCGTACGTGCATTTTGGGCCAAATTGAGTTAAGAACGCCATTTTGTGCAGCTCACAATGCCTCACCTTTTGACCGTCACAGATCCCCAAAATTCGATTTCAATCCTGAGATATTCAACAAAAACCGAAAAAACTCCGTGCATTTTTGTCACTTTACATATGAAAGTAGTTCCAATCTTGTCGTGCTATCTTGTCACTCCATGAAAATTGATGTAAGTGCGACAAAAGGCCAAAGGGATTTCAGGCCAGGAAAGTCAGGATGCGTTTGTCGCACGTATAAGCTAGACTACCGTAAACATTTGTAATTATAACTCGGGACTCCAGCAACCAACTTCAACCAAACTTTGGGACAATGCACAGAATGGTGAGCCAAACAAAACGTGTTTGTTATTGTTTACATTGCGTGCTCTCGTTTTTGAATATTCAAGGTCAAACATTAAATCGCGTTTTTCTCGGAACGTCAAAATGGCGGGTGCGACAAGATAGCACGACGACGTCGATTTGAAGCTCTTCTCTGCGTATTGTTACAGAGTTCTTCAACGCTCAGACTCAGTCGCCAACAGATCGTCCGAGAGATTGGATGGGATGGGTTTTGGGGAGGCTTGGGACTTGACAAAGTCAATTCCCGCAGCAGCCGATATCCCCTCTCGACCGCCACCTACCCCTTTTGCCTCGCCAGATGGGTTTCAAGCCATCGACCTTCCACTTACAAAGCGAAACCCGTACCACTACACCACGGGAGCTCGGCAACAGATTATGTTATCATAACAAAATTTGTTATTGGTCTGATATTGGTTGAAAGCCAAAACAACTTTGGAATAACATGTTTTGTTTTGGAAGAATACCTCCAACTGTTATTGGGATGATCGGATTAGTTGTTAAAATAACAAAAAAAAATAATAGCAAAGATTTGTTCGAAGAATACCTTAAAAATGTATAAGTCTGTTATTACAATAACAATCCAATAACAAAAAAAATTCATAACGACGAATAACAAATCTTGTTTTAAATAACATACAATGTTACTGGCCTTGTATTTTTAAATATCAAATATTGTTATTCCCAAGTTATTTCCGTCTGCTAGGGACAAAAGAAAACATTTAAAATTTTGTTTTCATAGGTTCACTCTTGATATCAACAATAATTTGGCTTTTTAGGGGGAATTGTAAAAAAATAGTTTACAGATCCGAAAAATGTCTTCAAATAATTTCTATTTAATTATATTTTTTAAAAGACTGAGCATAATATGTACGTATATTTATAATTTTAAATGTGAAATAAAATATTGTATTAAATTATGTTTCATCAAACACCGGAATCTGCGGCAAATCAGGACAAATGTTACGAAATGAAGACACTTCTTAGACGAATATTTTTACATAATGTATTGCACGAATTTGTTTAAAACAGGAACAGAACAATACAATTAGTAAACCGATTTCCAAATTTATTGCTATAAAATTTCCTGTTCCTATTCAGACTGTAGTTTCAATTTTACAAGTTGGCACTAGTTACTTATAGATAATTTGTAAAATATGTATAATATAAAACATGAAAATAAAATCTTGCATTGACTGGTATCATTTTATTTGTTTTCACTTCTTTTTTTTTTAAAACATTTTCAAAGACATTTTTAATCTTTTTTTGTCTGGTCATATAAAAGAAACATATTTATAAAAAAAAAATATTTAATTTGAAACGAATTGGATGAAAATTGCAGTAAATTTAAAATCCAAAGCGCAACAAAGAACAAAAAAAATACATTAATTTTTAATTCCTTCAAGCAATTCTTAAACTATCGTTTTTGTTGAGATTTTAGTGTAGAACATCACAAATTAATGTTATAAAGCTGATTCTTTGATTTTAGGCTTCTAAAACATAACAAATATAATAAAAACATGGTTTTTATGACTGTTTCAAAATTTTTCCGGTATCCCTGCATTCCCGGAATTCAAAAAATATGTTTCCCGTTCCCTGGGAAATTCAAAACCCGGGAAAATTGGACGCCCTAGAATTTGATGACAGATTTGGTGTCTTTGGAAAATTTGAAGGTTTTGATGAAGGCTACTAAAAAAATATTACTTGGAAGTTTTAGGCTGATTTTTTATTAAATTTTTTGTTACAAAAATTCATTTACACAAAATCATTTTTTTAAGTTTATATGTTTTAGGGGACAAAAAAGCACAACTTTTGAGTCAAAGAAAAGGGTATATAAAGTATACACATTTGCCGCCGAGTTATTTTTGTTTTCAATTTTCCTCGAATTTTTATTGAAAAATCAAAATTGATCTTTTGATGAGGAGCACCGTTTTTTTTGAATAGCCACTTCAAGCACAATTTTAACTGAAGAATTTCAGTTTTTAGATTTTTAAAAACAGTGTCCATGATTGTAATTGTGAGAAAATTCCTATCTAATTTGCTAAGAGACATTGAAGATTTGACTTCTGGTTGCTAAAAGACAGTAAATAAAAGGAAAAGTAACAAAAAAACTGAAGTTTTTAAAATCTTCTTTTATTTTCTAGTCCCAATATATCAGAAACTTATGATCCTACTTTCAATCTAAAAAAAGAAACATTTGTGAAATATTTTAATCTTTTGAAAGAAAATATTTTTAAAATTTTGGAATCCATTCTAACCTTTCAAAAGGGCATAATATTTAATATTTGGCCTTTTTGAAATGTAAGTCTCCAAAGCTCCGTACAATTTAGGCGTACAAAAATGTTACGTAAATTATTTTTTTATATTAATTTCGAAGGACGAAATCCTCGCATCCTTTGAGGCATAAAGAGTTGCCGCCGAGATACCCGATCAGACGGTAATAACTAAATTCATGCCATTTCAATAACAAATACTGTTAAAATAACAGAAATTGTTATGGATTCTTCTTGAAAAATCCATTTTTGCATAAGGGTTAAATAACAGTTTATGTTATCATAACAAAATTTGTTATTGGTCTGATATTGATTGAAAGCCTAAACAACTTTGGAATAACATTTTTTGTTATGGAAGAATACCGCCAACTGTTATTGGGATGATCGGATTAGTTGTTAAAATAACAAAAAATAATAACAAAGATTTGTTCGAAGAATTACTTAAAATGTTATTAGTCTGTTATTACAATAACAATCCAATAACAAAAAAATCATAACGACGAATAACAAATCCTGTTATTAATAACATAAAATGTTATTGGCCTAGTATTTTTAAATATCAAAAAATGTTATTCCAAAGTTATTTCCGTCTGCTCGGGTATGACATATATTTCTAATGGCGTTTAAACAAAATTGAGATAAAGGTTTGATTTTATCTGATAACAAATCAGTTCAATTTTTATTGTTAACAAAGAAATATTTGTGATTTAGAATATTTAACCTTTTTGTAATGTTAGACTTCACTTTACAATTTGAAACATTTTTTTTTCTAAGAGATCAGAAAAATTTACAGATGTTTCAAATGTTAACGTGGAAAATGTTAATTTTAAAAACACTTTTTATTAAATCATAAAGCCCCACACTACTCGAAAATATTTCAAAAAACAGGGTACAATAAAAAATAAATACAGCTTAAAAAATTAAGATTTCATAGAAAAAAATTGGTACAATTTATGGTTTACTGTTCAAAATACATTGTTACTTGTTTAGTTCTGCATTTTAAACAAATGGGACACTTTAGGACACAGCAAATTTTGAATATGATACAGAAGACAGAGAGCTTTAGGGAAAAAAATCATTTAATCATTAATATTTTGAAAAAAAATGTTGTTTTTTTTTGTATGTAATTTTATTGCTCAAAATTTAAATTAATTTTTTTTGCTCTTTCGCTTAAATTTTCACTGTGAATTGCGAAAAACAAAACTTACTGTGCATTTTACTAGCCTTGACCCATATATTTATTCAAGATTGGCTCTTACCATCGTGTCCCGAAAAGATGTTCGCGAGTTATAAATGTTAGCAGGCATAATTGACATACTTTTGAAATATTCCACCTAACAATATAGCAAAAAAAACTTAACTGTTAAATTATAATAGAAATTTAATTTGAATATAAAATAAAATCATTGTGAAATTTCTTAATTTTCATCAGTAACATTATTTAAAACAATCGTTTCTCGTAAACCAGATGAACTGTGGCGCTAAAGGGCATTTTCCACCCCTTAAATATAGAAAAACTGAAAATAAAAAAAAATAAACTGGATCGAGTGGCCACTTCAAGGCTAATCTCAATCTTCGACCCGGTTTTACGCGCACGCCAGGCCAAGGTCTTTTCACCTTGATAGCCGTCAATTTCTCCCCAGATTCCATCAGCCAAGGGCCTTCGACCAGAACCAGACCACCTTCGGGCGTCAATTTTCGTTAACGGACTTTTCACCTCGTAGTATTAATTTTCCAACGCCGGAAAGTGACTGCAGTGCATGCAAGTGGCGCTGATCCGGTTGTTGCATAATCTGCTCTCCAAAGTGATCACTCACTTCCCCGGGCCCTCCAGAAGCGGGGTAATTATTGAATTTAGAGCACGGGGAGCACTTTACACAAAGCTTCCCGTCACGCAAAGTGGCAGGTTCGTGACGGGGTTTGTCTATTGCCGGTGTAGATAAGGAACTTGGATGCTCCCATTTCACAGTTTACTGCCTCAATAGTTGTCTTAACAGGGTGATGCAGCATGCAATATGTTGCCAAAGGGAAGCTGCAGCTGCGCTGCAGTGTCTTATTATGTCGAGATCATGTCATTTTCACTCACTCTAGGAAATTGATTGACTTCCAATAGCGATGTAGAATGAAAAGAAGGGTTACTTGTGACTTGTCCAACTTTCAATATTTAAGCTGCAGATTAAACTTAGAGTGAGTTGAATTCTTATAGCAATGGTTTTCAAATCCACAAAGAAAATTCCCCAAATTTCTCATTATTGTTTTGTAAATTAAACCGTCATGGAGTCACACCTGTGATCATCAAGATTAATTAAATGTCTGAAATATTAAAACAATGCAAGTACTCACACATTTTTGGTGCAAATTCATCACTTCCAAAAAACAATTTTCAACGTCTATTTTCCATAACCTTAATAACATGAGTACAATTTTCCTCCCCTGTCCAATTTTCCACACCGTCGTAGGTCGTTCAATGCAGATGCTTCACGCTTAATATAAATGTAAATTTTGCTTTTTTCGCCCAACTTCGTCCACAACCAACTCAAATAACCATGATGAAAAAAACAGGTCTACACATGACGCCCCACGATGGCCATCCGAAAATAACAAAATTGCTCAAACTCACAGCAACAGCAGCAGCGAAATTAAGTTCACTTCCTCCCGCCAACATCGCATCGTATAGTCATCGTGGAATCAACCCGGCCTCCGGGAGGGCTCATTATCTCGGTCGTCATTCAACGTCACCGGCAGGTTCAGGTCCTTTCTCCAACGGACGCCGTCAGCCTAAAGTCGGGGTACAAGTTTCAGTGCTGCAAATAACGAAATCCGTCCGGTTGCAATTTGTTCTACATCGCAGAATGAGTGAGCCAGGGTTTATTAATTTTGAGCGCTTTTTGCGCACCGTAGACTGGAGAAGATTGGGAAGAATTTCAATGCATAAGAAATATTCTATTGGATGATAGAAAAAATATATTTTAACATTTCATTTTTTTTTCTTTTGTTTTTTTATAAGGCCATTGCAAAAATGTGAATAGTATCCCCCAGGGGGCAATAACAGTTTCTCGAAAAAAAAAAACTAATTTTAAATAAAAATATAAGTTAGATCACCTGAAAACAATTTGAGATGCGTTTTTTATGTTCGTATTTAGCATGTTAAAGATCGTTAAAAAATATTTAAAAATGTTGTTTGAACTACTTATACCGCAAAAAAATTTTTTTAGCGAAAACAAAACTCCACAGTATTGGATATTTTGAAAACCATACTAGACTGGTTTAAAATACATTTTAAAACACTGGTAATTTTTTATGTATTTGCCTGCCTTTTTTGTAGATGAAAAATATAAGCAAAGCGAAACAAATAAATTTAGTGATTTTAAAATCAAAATTCACGAGATAGTCATTCACTGATTAATGAACTTTAAAAAATTTCAGAGAAATTTTCTTTGTCGTATTTGACCTCCCCTACTTTTATGAGTGAGATAAGTTCACTTGCAGATTTGGATTTATTTTTGTAATTTCCTTAAATTCAAAATGTGATGACTGAGACGATGACAGACTATGTCCTCAGGCAGTGATTCTCAACCTTTTTCGTTCCCTTCCCCCCCTTGACTAGTTTTCAAGATATTCATTTCCCAATCAGTTTGTGATATAAACTAAAGAATGTTGTCAAAAAATAATAAACCTGTCATACAAAACAAAGACAAAATGAGCAATTCTCTACGAAATCGGTCTTTTTTCTTCAATTTTAATTTTTGTATTTTTTAATCCGACTGAAACTTTTTTGGTGCCTTCGGTATGCCCAAAGAAGCCATTTTGCATCATTAGTTTGTCCATATAATTTTCCATACAAATTTGGCAGCTGTCCATACAAAATGATGTATGAAAATTCAAAAATCTGTATCTTTTGAAGGAATTTTTGATCGATTTGGTGTCTTCGGCAAAGTTGTAGGTATGGATACGGACTACACTGGAAAAAATAATACACGGTAAAAATTTGGTGATTTTTTATTTAACTTTTATTACTAAAACTTGATTTACAAAAAATACTATTTTTATTTTTTTATTTTTGATATGTTTTAGAGGACAAAAATGCCAACTTTTCAGAAATTTCAGGTTGTGCAAAATCATTGACCGAGTTATGAATTTTTAATCAATACTGATTTTTCAAAAATCGAAATTTTGGTCGTAAAATTTTCAACTTCATTTTTCGATGTAAAATCAAATTTGCAATCAAAAAGTACTTTAGTGAAATTTTGATAAAGTGCACCGTTTTCAAGTTATAGCCATATTTAAGTGACTTTTTTGAAAATAGTCGCAGTTTTTTTTAGTTTTAAAATTAGTGCACATGTTTGCCCAGTTTTGAAAAAAATATTTTTGAAAAGCTGAGAAAATTCTCTATATTTTGCTTATTCGGACTTTGTTGATACGACCTTTAGTTGCTGAGATATTGCAATGCAAAGGTTTAAAAACAGGAAAATTGATGTTTTCTAAGTTTCACCCAAACAACCCACCATTTTCTATCGTCAATATCTCAGCAACTAATGGTCCGATTTTCAATGTTAATATATGAAACAATTGTGAAATTTTCCGATCTTTTCGAAAAATATTTTCAAAATTTTCAAATCAAGACTAACATTTTAAAAGGGCGTAATATTGAATGTTTGGCCTTTTTGAAATGTTAGTCTTGATTTGAAAATTTTGAAAATTTTTTTTTCGAAAAGATCGGAAAATTTCACAAATGATTCATATATTAACATTGAAAATCGGACCATTAGTTGCTAAGATATTGACGATAGAAAATGGTGGGTTGTTTGGGTGAGACTTAGAAATCATCAATTTTCCTGTTTTTAAACCTTTGCATTGCAATATCTCAGCAACTAAAGGTATTATCAACAAAGTCCGAATAAGCAAAATATAGAGAATTTTCTCAGCTTTTCAAAAATATTTTTTCAAAACTGGGCAAACATGTGCACTAATTTTAAAAAATGAAAAACTGCGACTATTTTCAAAAAAGTCACTTAAATATGGCTATAACTTGAAAACGGTGCACTTTATCAAAATTTCACTAAAGTACTTTTTGATTGCAAATTTAATTTTACATCGAAAATGAAGTTAAAAATTTTACGACCAAAATTTCGATTTTTGAAAAATCAGTATTGATTAAAAATTCATAACTCGGTCAATGATTTTTGCACAACCTGAAATTTCTGAAAAGTTGGCATTTTATGTCCTCTAAAACATATCAAAAAAAAAAAATTAAAAATAGTGTTTTTTGTAAATCAAGTTTTAGTGACAAAGTTAAATAAAAATCACCAAATTTTTTTACCGTGTATTATTTTTTCTAGTGTAGTCCGTATCCATACCTACAACTTTGCCGAAGACACCAAATCGATCAAAAATTCCTTCAAAAGATACAGATTTTTGAATTTTCATACATCATTTTTGTATGGACAGCTGCCAAATTTGTATGGAAAATTATATGGACAAACTAATGATGCAAAATGGCTTCTTTGGGCATACCGAAGGCACCAAAAAAGTTTCAGTCGGATTAAAAAATACAAAAAAAATGGAATGACCGAAATCCTAGAGAACTGCTCAAAATATAACATTGTCGTGCATGTGACTTTTTTGAAATATAGTCTAATTATTCTGAAATGGTTTGAAAAATTATAAAATTAAAATTTTAGCAGCTTTGGCAAAAAACTGAATTAACTGTTCATAGTTGAAAGGCTTCAAAATCTTCTTAAAAAACTAACTTAATCCACCTATGTGGTTGATGCCTTCCTCATTTTTTTTCCAAAAAATGGGTATATGGGTGGTTTCATCATTTTTTTAGATCCAGAAAAAAAGAACACAATGTATAACTTATGTGGTGATAACTCGATACAGGGTTGTCAGTTTTTCAATGCTTTGGACTCATTGGAAAGTCCTTTCAATTACCTAACCAACGATGGGTTGGATGATGGATCCGGACATAGTTTACATACATTAAAGTGAGATCCGGCATCAAAAAAGTACATAAATATCACTTAAGCGGTCATAACTCGAGACAGGGTTGCCAAATCTTCAATGTTTTGGACTCATTGGAAAGGCCTTTCAATTACCTAACCAACGATGGATCGGATGATGGATCCGAACATAGTTTACATACATTTAAGTGAGATCCGGCTTCAAAAAAGTACATAAATATCACTTAAGTGGTCATAACTCGGAGCAGGGTTGCCAGATCTTCAATGTTTTGGACTCATTGGAAAAGCCTTTCAATTACCTAACCAACGATGGGTTGGATGATGGATCCGGACATAGTTTACATACATTTAAGTGAGATCCGGAATCAAAAAAGTACATAAATATCACTCAAGTGGTCATAACTCGAGACAGGGTTGCCAGATCTTCAATGTTTTGGATTCATTGGAAAGGCTTTTCAATTACCTAATCATCGATGGGTTGGATGATGGATCCGGACATAGTTTACATACATTTAAGTGAGATCCGGCATCAAAAAAGTACATATATATCACTTAAGTGGTCATAACTCGAGACAGGGTTGCCAGATCTTCAATGTTTTGGATTCATTGGAAAGGCCTTTCAATTACCTAATCAACGATGGGTTGGATGATGGATCCGGTCATAGTTTACATACATTTAAGTGAGATCCGGCTTCAAAAATGTACATGAATACCACTTAAGTGGTCATAACTCGAGACTGGGTTGCCAGATCTTCAATGTTTTGGATTCATTTGAAAGGCCTTTCAATTACCTAATCATCGATGGGTTGGATGACGGATCCGGACATAGTTTACATACATTTAAGTGAGATCCGGCATCAAAAAAGTACATAAATATCACTTAAGTGGTCATAACTCTAGACTGGGTTGCCAGATCTTCAATGTCTTGGACTCATTGGAAAGGTCTTTCAATTACCTAACCAACGTTGGGTTGGATGATGGATCCGGACATAGTTTACATACATTTAAGTGAGATCCGGCATCAAAAAAGTACATAAATATCACTTAAGTGGTCATAACTCGAGACAGGGTTGCCAGATCTTCAATGTTTTGGACTCATTGAAAAGGCCTTTTAATTACCTAACCAACGATGGATCGGATGATGGATCCGAACATAGTTTACATACATTTAAGTGAGATCCGGCTTCAAAAAAGTACATAAATATCACTTAAGTGGTCATAACTCGTAGCAGGGTTGCCAGATCTTCAATGTTTTGGACTCATTGGAAAAGCCTTTCAATTACCTAACCAACGATGGGTTGGATGATGGATCCGGACATAGTTTACATACATTTAAGTGAGATCAGGAATCAAAAAAGTACATAAATATCACTCAAGTGGTCATAACTCGAGACAGGGTTGCCAGATCTTCAATGTTTTGAACTCATTGGAAAGGTCTTTCAATTACCTAACCAACGTTGGGTTGGATGATGGATCCGGACATAGTTTACATACATTTAAGTGAGATCCGGCATCAAAAAAGTACATAAATATCACTTAAGTGGTCATAACTCGAGACAGGGTTGCCAGATCTTCAAAGTCTTGGACTCATTGGAAAGGTCTTTCAATTACCTAACCAACGATGGGTCGGATGATGGATCCGGACATCGTTTACATGCATATAATTGAGATCCGGGTATTTGTGAAAACACATTTTTATACATAACTTTTGAACTACTTATCGAAACTTCAAACAATTCAATAGCGATGTATGGGACCCTAAACCAAGTCGAATGCAACTGGTTCGATCAAAATCGGTTCAGCCAGTGCTGAGAAAACTCAGTGAGAATTTTGGTCACATACATACATACACACACACATACACACACACATACACACACACATACACACACACATACACACACACAGACATTTGTTCAGTTTTTGATTCTGAGTCGATATGTATTCATGAAGGTGGGTCTAGGAGCTTTTAATAGAAAGTTCATTTTTAGAGCAGGATTATAGCCTTACCTCAGTGAGGAAGGCAACATTTTAGTGGAAATTTCAAAAACATATCATTAACATCTTTATAAAATAACTTTTCCTGTTTGAAAGAACTCTTACGGTTTTATTAAATGAAAACCCAATTTATTAAATTTTATTCATAAATACTCTATGATAAATTAAACAACAATGTATTGGATTCAATCCTGAGTGTTAGCTGATCTCATTTGAAATTACGCATAAAAATATAACTGTTGAGTTTAAACGATATTTAAATTCTTTAAAATTTATTAACTTGATTACAACCACTACTCCTTGAAAAAATCCAAGGAAAAATGTTTGATTTTTTTAAATATCCGACAAAAGTAAGAATGATGTAAGTCACAACAACATTTAAAAAATCTTCTTTAAAAATTAGATATAAATACTACCAGAATTTTTAATTAATTATTTTTTCAAAGAACTGTAAACTAGAAGGTGCAAAAATAATTTCTTTAAAAATAACTGTTAACCTTTATTTTAGGAATGTTTAAAAAATTAAGATTTGCTATTGTTTCAAATAAAATCGAGAGCCGAAAGCAAATATTTACAAAACACTTTTGTTTAGAAGCTTAAAAATATCCACCAAAAATCATTTTTAATGTTGATAAATACTTCCCAATCCGATACTTTTAAAGAAAATGTCATTTTGCCTTCCTCACTGAGGTAAGGCTATAATCCTGCTCTAATAATGAACTTCGTATAAAAACGTCATAGACCCACCTTCATGTATACATATCGACTCAGAATCGAAAACTGAACAAATGTCTTTGTGTATGTGTGTGTGTATGTGTGTGTGTTTGTATGTATGTGACCAACAAACTAGCTCATGTTTCTCGGCACTGGCTGAACCGATTTGACCCGAACTTGTTGCATTCGACTTGGTTTAGGGTCCCATAGATCGAGTTTTATACAGATTGAAGTTTCGATAAGTAGTTCAAAAGTTATGTATAAAAATGTGTTTTCACATAAATTTGGATCTCACTTAACTGTATGTAAACTATGTCCGGGTCCATCACCCGACCCAACGTTGGTTAGGTTATCAAAAGACTTTTCCAACGAGTCTAAAACATCCCTGTCTCGAGATCTGGCCCCTTAAGTGATATTGATGTACTTTTTTGAAGCCGGATCTCACTTAAATGTATGTAAACTATGTCCGGATCCACTTTCCGACCTATTGTTGTTTAGGTTATCAAAAGACCTTTCCAACGAGTGCAAAACATTGAAGATCTGGCAACCCTGTCTCGATATATAGCCACTTAAGTGATATCGATGTACTTTTTGGAAGCCGGATCTAAAAAATAGATGAAACTTGTGTACAGCCATTGTTGTGAGGAAGGCTCCAACCACATAGGTGGATTAAGTTAGTTTTTGTTTTGCAAACGCGTTAAAAGACATTGAATTTCTTTTGCATCCTCATTCCTCCCCAAGTATGACAAAATCCCCCCCCCCCCCCCTCCCCAGGGGATGTGCGACATTTGAAAGGGACTTTACGACATTGCTCTTACGGCCTTTCATTACACGCATTTAAATGGGACGAAAGGCCGTAAGAGCAATGTCGTACCGCCCCTTTCAAATGTTGCTACAGAGTTGTTCTTCTACCAAACTTAATTGAAATTGCTATGAATTTGTCTTTTTCCTTTTTTTATATTTACCTAACAAGTACATTGTAATAAGTTTTAAAAGGTTACAGAAAGTTCCTTTGGAGCAGATAAAAAAATCTGAGATCGCGATTTGGAGCATATATCAGCTTTGCATCGAAACATAATAAACAAAATATGTCATTCCTTGTGATAACAATTTGACTACAATCTTATTTTTAAGTAATATTACAAAAGAAATCAGAAAATTCTAAGTTGGTTCATCCCAAATTAAATGAATTTTGCTTCATTTTTTATTCGTTAAAATCTGTTAAAATCAGGACTTTTGAGAATACTGAAAAAAATAGTTTTTTTTTTAATCTAAAGCTTAAGTCAGATTGACTTTATTTCATTTTAATCTTTTCTTTAGTTTTATTATGTGGATAGTATCATATTGAGTGCATTCTAAAACGACTAAAATGTTAATAGAAAATGTAAAAATAATATTGTTGTCGCAATTGAGTTTTTGCTTTTCAAGTATTTTGGAAACCTCTTTAAATCAAGGGTACTCAAAAACACCCGAATAGCACAAAAATAGAATTATGTTTAATGGACCTTATAAAAAAACTGTTGATAATAAGAATAATAGAAAATAAATTATAATAGGTAATTTCAGATGTTACAATAAGATTTACAAGGTTATTTAAAAAAAATCTTGTTTTTCCTTTTGAAAATTGCAATTGAGATTTAAAAAAAAATGTTCTAGAGGTTTACGAATGGAGCCAATGCACCAAAAGTACATTCAGTAAAATAAGTGAAAGAAAATTTTGTTTGTTGTCATTGCTTTAACAAAAAGGGAAATACGAGTATGTCGAAAAAAGAAAATAACCTCAATTCAATAAATGGCATTTTAAATCATTAGTTTTTGATAATTCCTGAGAATTGAAAATATAGCAAAATGCTTATATAATTTTCTTTCAACATATTTTTGTAATTAATATATTTTCTCGACGTTGTTTGCAAATTGTTTATCGTTATTGAAAAAAACACATCCATTTTAAGATAAATTGCTCAAATTGCGGGGCGTTTTTTTTATTGTTACTAAGAATAACATTTACTCACAGTCTTTTTGGAATTTCATGTAATAAATAAAATGGTTCTTGTGTTACTTTGATCTTAAATATCATGTACATGCAAATCTATTTTCACTAGAAATTTACAGTTGAACAATATTTTATAAAATGTGTTCTGATTCTGCAATATTTTTTTTTCTACTGCCAGTAAACTAATAAAAATTACAAAAAAACTTGGTTGAAGTTTTTTTTTGCATTTTTTTGGCGTTTCACAGTTTCACAGAATTTCGATAAATGGTCATACAAAATGGGTATATTTGAATACCTGCATCTTTAGAACGCATTTTTATTTAACAATTTGGTGTCTTCGACAAAGCTGCTTAAGAATTTACATTAAAAGTTTTTTTTTTCATTTCTGCAGTTTTTAGAATTTCTAAGGGTTTTTGTTCAATGTTCCCGAGTAGACGGAAATAACTTGGGAAGGTCAGTTTTTGATATTGTGAGAAGATCGAAACATGTTATTGGGATGATCGGATTAGTTGTTAAAATAACAAAAATCCATAACAAAGATTTGTTCGAAGAATAACTTAAACTGTTATTATGTTGTTATTGCAATAACAAATCAATAACACAGAAGGAATCATGAAGGAATAACAATTTTTTTTTGTGCGGAGAGATGGAGCAGCATAATAACAAAAAATGTTATTGAACTGGTATGACTCCATACCAAAAAAGGTTATTGTTTTGGTTTATTTGTAATTTGCAAATACACCTCCAGTTGCCATAACTCCTGTGCACTAGTCAGGGCTGCAGAGTCGAGTACTTCCAAGCGACTTTAAATCCATACTTTGAAGACAACTCCGACTCTGGATGCAGGATATGACGTCAACGATTTCACAGATTCCGACTCCAAGGAAAAGTTGCTGAAAATTAGCTGAATCCGATGCCGTCTCCGAGGTCTCACTCCAGCTCGAACTTCAACGTCAGCTCCGACTTCCTGGCTCTGTGAAAATAATAACAGTTTTTGTTATTCACATTTCAAAAATTCTCAATAAATAAATCAATTCCGTTAGAGAATATAACCAAATTAAACAAAAATTGAACTCTCAAAAAATTTAGCTTGAAACCCCATTTCATGGTGAAATATATGACCCCGATGAAATTGGTCAAAATTATTTCATAGTTCTAGCCAACTTTAGTAGAATCCCTTAGGGGGTATATCAAATAATAAAAAAATCAACTTTCAAAATTTCAAGTTTTTAGAATAATTTTAGCTTAAGGACCCCATTTCATGACCTAAATAATGACCCCGACGAAATTGGTCAAAATCATCCCATAGTTGTAGCCAATTTTAGCAAAGTCCCTTAGGGGGTATATCAAAAAATTAAAAAAATCAACTTTCAAAATTTCAACTTTTCAGAATAATTTTAGCTTAAGGACCCCATTTCATGGCCCAAATAATGACCCCGACGAAATTGGTCAAAATTATCCCATAGTTCTAGCCAATTTTAGCAAAGTCCCTTAAGGGGTAAATCAAATCACGGCGTGTTTTCTGGGCAACCTTAAGGAGAAAAAATAGTCATCGCTACTTTCAAAAGTGTCTTATAGGAAATTTTCTCAGCTTTCCAATGCTTCTAAGAGCGAAATGTTTCATCGGGAAATTTCTGAGATATCTATATTTTAAGTTTTTTGTTTTAAAATCCTTGATCATTTATTGGAAACTTTTAAATAACAGTCCAGGAAACTTGTCAAATGATGTGTTTCATGTGTCATTTACTCATCAAAATGTGCAAAATAAGACAAGAAACAACTTTGTAGAAGGTTGCAAACCGCTAAACATGTTGAAAATGAAGTTTTAACAGATTGTTTTTAATATGTGTGATTAAATCAGAAATTAAAATCATAAAACCGCATTAAAATATTATTTTTACAAGAACAAATAGATTATTACATAATTGTTTTGTACAAATAACACTTAAACTGCAAAATACTGTAGCAAGCTTTAGGAGAAATACTTTTCATTAGTATGAAATGATTGTTTTAGTTTTTTTTTGTATGAAATGATCAAGGAATTACCAATATTTTAGAATTATATAAAACTCTCATCTTCAATCTCATCTTAAAAAAAATATATTTCTTGATTTTTGTTCAAATAGTTTGGAAAAAATGTTTCTTTTTGATTTTTTTGTAAAAATAATATTTAATTTTTGTTCAAACAAAAAAAATGTTTGTGACGGTGTTTTCAGCATTCTGAATTGGAAGACTCGAGTTTTTCTTCTACTTTTAAGTGCATTTTCAACAGAAAACATTTTATAAAAAATTATTTTTATTTTATACTCATGAAAATATGACTTTTGAAGCTTGCAACAGTAATATGTAGTACATTTTTCATTTTTAATCATATTTGTATTTATGTTTTTGATTAATGTTTAAATTTATTCATTAAAATTAAATAATACCATTAACAATCACAAACCTGCCAAAGTTTTGGTTGAACAAGCTAAATCAGAGCAGACACGTGATATTTGCACACAAAAATATGTTATAATCTAAGAATTCGTGTAACAAATATATTTTTACACTGTTTTATGATTTTAATTTCTGAATAAATCCCATATATTCAAAAACTCAGGCAAAACATAATATTCAAAATGTTTAGCGGTTTGCAACCTTCTTGTCTTATTTTGCACATTTTGATGAGTAAATGACACAGGAAACACATCATTTGATAAGTTTTCTGAATGTTTGTATAAAGTTTCCAATAAATAATAAAGGAATTTAAAACCAAAAACCTTAAAATAGAGATATCTCAGAAATTTTCCGATGAAACATTTCGCTCTTAGAAGCATTGAAAAGCTGAGAAAATTTCCTATAAGACACATTTGAAAGTAGCGATGACTATTTTTTCCCTGATAAGTTTGTTCTAGAAAACACGCCGTGAAATAATAAAAAAAATCAACTCTCAAAATTTCAACTTTTTAAAAACATTTTAGCTTAAGGACCCCATTTTATGACCTAAATAATGACCCCAACGAAATTGGTCAAAATTATCCCATAGTTGTAGCCAATTTTAGCAAAGTCCCTTAGGGGATATATCAAATAATTAAAAAATCAACTTTCAAAATTTCAACTTTTTAGAATAAATTTAAGCTTAAGGACCCCATTTCATGGCCAAAATAAGGACCCTGACGAAATTGGTCAAAATTATCTCGTAGTTCTAACCATTTTAAACAAAGTCCTTTAGGGGGTATATCAAATAATTAAAAAAAAATCAACTTTTTAGAATAATTTTAGCTTAAGGACCCCATTTCATGGCCAAAATAATGACCCCGACGAAATTGGTCAAAATTATCCCATAGTTCTAACTATTTTAAACAAAGTCCCTTAGGGGGTATATCAAATAATGAAAAAAAAATCAACTTTCAAAATTTCCACTTTTTAGAATAATTTTAGCCTTAGGACCCCATTTCATGGTCAAAATAATGACCCCAACGAAATTAGACAAGATCTAAACATATTTAACAAAAGAAAAAAAAATAACAGATTGTGTTATGGACACTTAGAATATTTTCCGTTTGTGCGATTCATGGTAATTTTATTTTTAAGTCAGTATACCGAACGAATAACAAATTTTGTTATTCGGAGAGTTTTTGAAATGTTTAACATTTCCTCTTATTAGCGTGTTATTAAACATTTTCAATATAATATCACTGCAATACCAAATTTTGTTATTTTATCAGAAACTGTTATTATTTTTTTTCTTGAAGTTGAACTTCAGGATAAAATAATAACACTTTTTGTTATTTTAACAGGATTTGTTATTGAAATATTATTAATTTTGTTATTACCGTCTGCCCGGGGGTTACTAAAAGGACCACATAGTTTAATAAAATTCATTAAAAAAAGTAATGAAATCAAATTTGTATTTTTTCTTACCGAAAACGATATTCAGAACCATTTGTTAACCAACGTGTTCAAAATTTTATGAATAAAATAGTGATTTTACATCAAATTCAATTTCAAGGTTTTTCACGAATCACTTAAAATATTGAAATCGATCATTGTGGCCATTAGTCTTCACGGTTTTCAGTTGCCAATTTATAAAAGCAAATGATAAAATTAAACATAAATGTTCCCAACTCACATCAACATACAGTAACGTGTGTTTTTTCTTGCGATGGAAAGCTCCAGACCCTGTCTTGGGTGGAATTAATAGTCTGTAGTTTTGACACCAAGTGGACAGCGGAACTTTTGAACTGCACTTTTTCCAGCAAGGTTCCAGGCACGGTTCGGTGAGCATAAAAAAGGCACCTTGTGGGATTATTGAAGTCGGTTGATGATACAAACACTTTTTAGTATCGAACGGGAATAGATAATATTTTAATGTTTGTATTTATATTGACAATGTTATTATCAAATTAAATATCCCCCTTTCAACCAATCTCTCCGAATATCTATAACAAGACAACGATTGATATCTATCTTCCCCAATTCACTTGTCAAACTGCCAAACCACAACCTCGGCCATCCGGTCAATCTGTTCCCCGGAGGGGAACGATAACGTGTCGAATGAGTCACCCCGAAAATTCGCCTCGCAAACAAAAATCCCCCTCCCCTTTAAGACTTCGCCAAAGGGTGTTGTTTTCCTGCGAAAAAGGGGCGAAAAAGCAAATATTTCCACAAAATCATCACCCCAAAACCCAGATCTGACAGGCTGACCATCATCGGCCGGATAGGAGAATACAAATAAGGACATGTGAGGAAAAACATGGGTCTTCTTGTTGGGCAAAGACGGAAAAGGGTCAAACCGCACCACAAATTGGCCCTGGCCGGGGAAAGCCAAGTTTTCACCCCTCGGAAAACTTTCTAAATGTGGGGTTGGGGGAGGCTGTCCCAAATCAAATTTGATCAGCATCAGCATCTTTTTTTTTCTTTGACCATCCCTCATTATTGGCTCTGTCCAGGGCCTCGTTAGCCACGTTGAAAGAGGTCAATGGCCTCCGGGGTTGACTTTCCTAAAAGTACGAGGGTTGGCAAGTTGGGGTTGAAAGTTTTTCTTGCTAGTTTGTTGGTCGAGCGAAAGGTTTAACCTCCTTCCTCCGGCAAGAAAAGGGTAGTTTCGTGATTTAGCTGCAAAACATTTACAACACCTAATTAGTGTGGTTAAATCGGTTAAGCTGTGAGCATTAGTCTGGTGGTGAGTTATGCTGGTTGGGATTTGAATAACCTCGTGTAATTAATTATCGCCAGAAACATGCAAATCGTGGTCAGTGAAGTGGTTTTTGTGATCAGTTTAATTTTGAAAATATTTCGAATTTCTCAGTTTTGGCAGAATTGAGAAAATTATTTTGATTAAAAATAACAAAAATACTATAAATCGTATGTTTTCAAAAAAAAAATTCAATCTGGAACCTTAAAAAAACACACAATGTTGCCCATGCAGTAGCCACGATAGTAACAGGTACTTATAGTTCCAGCTACCAACTTTCCAGAAGAATGCTCAATTCAACAAGCCCCGGGAACCATTAACACCATGCATGTGGCCTCCACCTCTGTCTTCATTAGGGTCTGAAGCTTGCGAGGTAAAATTTATAGCACTGCCCGATAAAAAGTAATGTTTGTTAATGGTAAACTTTATCTGCAATCCACCCGCAAGCTAACATGCCTTTAACAGACTCTTCTAGAACTTCCACGAAAAAAGTACCTCTTCTTTGCCCGTAAGCCGCGATGTTTGCTGAAAGGTTGTACCGTAACTGTTTTGTAACTCCTTACTGCAAGTTAACCCTCAACTGTCAAGCTTTATGAACCGGAACAACTAGAGAATTGCTCCTTAAATGAAATAAAAAATAATTCGACTAAAGCACTGATGATTAAAATGATAACAAAAAGACCAAAAATAACCGAGGGTTAAGCCAGCCTTGTACAAGAAGCTGACAGTTTGTTACAGCAGAGCTACAAATTAAAGCATCGAAGCTAATCCTGTAGGAAGGTTTCCACTTTGGAAAAATGAAGAAGAAAAAAAGCTCCTCGTGCATATATCAAGCTCAAGACACACAATCTTCCTGCAAGGGCAAAAAGGGCCTTCCACGGGGGCGATGTTTTCCCCGGTGAAGGTTGAGGCTGCAAGATACATTCCGGCAGCAGCCCAGCTTCGTGGCAAGTCACGCCATTCACTATCGGAGTCGCTGCTGCTGTCTGCTACTGGATCGTTTTACGGTGTAGAGAAGTTTTCCGTCGGAGGACAAGGAGCTGAGTATTGATTAATTTTCGCCGTCCAATAAATAAACACACAACATCACTCTTACACACGTACTATATCGGTAGATACCGGAAGAGAAAATGTCAACGAAATTGTTTTAAATAATGTAAAAATATTGAACAAACACGAGTAAAACATCACAACTTATTTTCATGTATTTTTGTAATTTCATTTATTAAATTATTACTTACACTTATGGACAATTCAAGCCCGAAACAGAAATTTAATAGATACTAAAACTATAACCCTTACACCCACTATGCCATCGGTCACAACGCTTGCTTAGAGCGTATCCTAGACCTTATACCTTTCCAAAACTGTCCAACTCCAAGCGAAACTTACTGGGGGATATCATGGAGATTTTCCCTTATCCACTTAGAAAAGTGGAGCATTAACACTTACCGTCTTCCAAATGCTCTTGAATGCCCGCCAAAAAGTCTTTTTTTGTAACATCCCAATATTGAGTCCGTTGCACTCGAGAAAGAAATTCTAGAATGGCGTATGTTTTTTTTAAATATATTTTTGTATTTCGCAATTTAATTATAGCTGAACCCCGAAGTCGTTGCATCGCATCATTAAGTGATAGAAGACAAAAATGTAGGAAATTTGATGAGTTTTCTAACAAAATAAACCGACCTCGGCGTGCTTTTTAGAAAAAAAAAAAAAAACATTTCAGGAAAAATCGCCATCGCTAAATGTGCCTTATAGGAAATTTTCTCAGCTTTCCAATGCTTCTAAGAGCGAAAAGTTTCATCAAGAAATTTCAGAGATGTCAATTTTTTAAGTTTTTTTGCTTTAAATTCCCTTTTTATTATTTATGAGAAACTTTTCAGTAACACTTGAGGAAACTATTCAAATGAAGTGTTTTATGTGTCATTTACTCATCAAAATAGGCAAAATAAGATAATAAATAACTTTGTAGAAGGTTGTAAATCGCTATACATTTAAAAAATTAAGTTTTGACTGAGTTTATGAATATGTGGGATTTATTCAGGAATTAAAATCATAAAACCATATAAAAAGATATTTATTTACAAGAATTAATACATTATTAGGTAATTCTCTACCAACTCACACAAAATCGGGAAAAGTTGCCCCGACCCCTATTCGATTTGCGTGAAACTTTGTCCTAAGGGGTAACTTTTGTCCCTGATCACGAATCCGAGGGCCATTTTTTGATATCTCGTGACGGAGGGGCGGTACGACCCCTTCCATTTTTTAACATGCGAAAAAAGAGGTGTTTTTCAATAATTTGCAACCTGAAACGGTGATGAGATAGAAATTTGGTGTCAAAGGGACTTTTATGTAAAATTAGACGCCCAATTTGATGGCGTACCCAGAATTCCGAAAAAACGTATTTTTCTTCGAAAAAAACACAAAAAAAGTTTTAAAAATCCTCCCATTTTCCGTAACTTGACTGTAAACATTTTTGGAACATGTCATTTTATGGGAAATTTAATGTACTTTTTGAATCTACATTTACCCAGAAGGGTCATTTTTTCATTTGGAACAAAATTTTTCATTTTAAAATTTCGTGTTTTTTCTAACTTTGCAGGGTTATTTTTTAGAGTGTAACAATGTTTTACAAAGTTGTAGAGCAGACAATTACACAAATTTTAATATATAGACATAAGGGGTTTGCTAATGAACATCACGAGTTATAGCGGTTTACGAAAAAAAGTTTTGAAAAAGTTACTTTTTGCGTTTCTCTTTGTTTCGTCGTCCGTGTCTGTCGCGAGTGACCATGAACGGCCATGATCGATGACGACCAACATTTTCGAAACTTTTTTTTCGTTAAATTGCAATAACTCGTGATGTTTATAAGCAAACCCCTTATGTCTATATATCAAAATTTTTGTAATTGTCTGCTCTACAACTTTGTAGAACATTGTTACCTCTAAAAAATAACCCTGCAAAGTTAGAAAAAACACGAAATTTTAAAATGAAAAATTTTGTTATAAATGAAAAAATGACCCTTCTGGGTCAATGTAGATTCGAAAAGTACATTAAATTTCCCATAAAATTACATGTTCCAAAATTTTTTACAGTCGAGTAACGGGAAATAGGAGAATTTTTAAAACTTTTTTTGTGTTTTTTTCGATGAAAAATACGTTTTTTCCGAATTCTGAGTACGCCATCAAATCGGGCGTCTAATTTTACATAAAAGTCCCTTTGACACCAAATTTCTATCTCATCACCGTTTCAGGTTGCAAATTATTGAAAAACACCTCTTTTTTCGCATGTTCAAAAATGGAAGGGATCGTACCGCCCCTCCGTCACGAGATATCAAAATACGGACCTCGGATTCGTGATCAGGAACAAAAGTTACCCCTTAGGACAAAGTTTCACGCAAATCGAAGCGGGGTCGGGGCAACTGCTGTGTGAGTTGGCGGAGAATTACCCAAAATCAGTGTTGATTCAAAAATTTATAACTTGGTCAAAGATTTTTTGGAAATTTCTGAAAAGTTAGTATTTGATGTCCTCTAAAACATATCAGAAAATGAAAAAAAAAAATATTTTTTTACCAAGTATCAATTTTTTTTTCAGTGTAGTCCTTGCTGAAGACATAAAATCGATCAAAAAATTTCTTCAAAAGATACAGATTTTTGAATTTTCATACATCATTTTTGTATGGACAGCTGCCAAATTTGTATGGAAAATTTTATGGACGAACGAATGAAGTAAAAGACGGTTTCCACGCGAAATCGACCACTCAAAATCCGGACCATCTCCGATCTTAATAAAACTTGCTGGATCGTTTGTCCTACTCAAATCAACAACTCCTGTGCACTCAGTTTAGTAATTCACAATGGCATTTGAATTTGAGGAATACTTTTAGTTTTAAATTATTGGTAATTACATTTAAATTGAAAAAATCATATCTTTCGAAGCAGATGTTCAAAAAATCGATCGAAAGTGTGTTTTAACGAAAATCGTGCGCTCTTTTCAATGAAAATATTTCCAAAAGCCGAAACTTTCATTTTCGATCAAAAAACAGCCAAAAATCAAATTTTCTTCGAAAATCAGGCTGAATACACCCTTTGATTCAAATTTTGCCATTACCATTCGAAAGAGCGGACAATTTCCCACTTTTCTTCCATAGAGACCAAGTTGGAGCGAAAGCGTTTTCGAGTGGTTTGTAAATAAAAACCTTTTTTCGTTTTTTTTTTATTTTTTTCCAAAAAACTAAATTACATGTTTTATGGCAGATTTTGTAACAGATCCCATTTTTAAACTTAAAATAAAGTTCTGCTTCCGTGTTTTTGAGTTTTTCCTTGACGTACCAGTTTCAAATACATATAAAAGGAACGAAATAATTACTAAAGATAACCAAAAAAGGTGCATTTCCTGAACCACTTTTATTATGGAAAAATGTTTATCTCATTCGTCAGTGTTGCTAATACCTGCAAAATAGTTTTTTTCTTATTTTATTTTCCAAATTCATCTCGAAACATCATTTATTCGTGTTTATCAAAACTATTTGTGTAGATTTGAAGCTAATTATATCAAGAATAAATTTGCAGGATAAACATGTTATTTAATCAAATCTCTGAAAAGTTACAACAATTTTTGTTTATTAAAGCTGCAAATTGTAAAATTCTGTGATATTTATTCCCTTTTCGTTCTACTATTACTAAAATTGCTCAGTATGACAAATCAAAAATCCTGTGTTGGATTTTAATTATATTTTAATTGTAGGAAAAAAACACGTTGACAAATTATTGAACATCTTACAAAATTCTGCTAAGTGACTTACAACAATTTTCCGGGCAAACGGCATGGCCATACTCTAAGGTGCTCGGATCGGCTTCAAATCTTCGGGATTCTCTACCCAAAATAGTTTTATACATAATTTTTGTTAGGTAATAAGGGTGGTTCCTGGCACGTCAGCGTGTGCTTTAAAATGTTTAAACCAACTTAAGTTATCCGGTTTGTACATGGAAAGTGACTAATTTGGTTTCAAGGAAAAATACGCATTAGTTCAGTTTAAACGGCGTTTTACAATGATTAAAAAAAATAGGAAAAAAAATATTTTGCAGGTATTAACAACACTGACGAGTGCGATAAACATTTTTCCATAATAAAAGTGGTTCAGGAAATGCACCTTTTTTGGTTATCTTTAGTAATTATTTCGTTCCTTTTATATGTATTTGAAACTGGTACGTCAAGGAAAAACTCAAAAACACGGAAGCAGAACTTTATTTTAAGTTTAAAAATGGGATCTGTTACAAAATCTGCCATAAAACATGTAATTTAGTTTTTTGGAAAAAAATAAAAAAAAACGAAAAAAGGTTTTTATTTACAAACCACTCGAAAACGCTTTCGCTCCAACTTGGTCTCTATGGAAGAAAAGTGGGAAATTGTCAGCTCTTTCGAATGGTAATGGCACAATTAGAATCAAAGGGTGTATTCAGCCTGATTTTCGAAGAAAATTTGATTTTTGGCTGTTTTTTGATCGAAAATGAAAGTTTCGGCTTTTGGAAATATTTTCATTGAAAAGAGCGCACGATTTTCGTTAAAACACACTTTCGATCGATTTTTTGAACATCTGCTTCGAAAGATATGATTTTTTCAATTTAAATGTAATTACCAATAATTTAAAACTAAAAGAATTTCTAAAATTCAAATGCCATTGTGAATTACTAAACTGAGTGCACAGGAGTTGTTGATTTGAGTAGGACAAACGATCCAGCAAGTTTTATTAAGATCGGAAATGGTCCGGTTCAAAATCGTATTTTCATGGTCGATTTCGCGTGGAAACCGTCAAAATAGCTTTTTTGGGCAAACCGAAGGCACCGAAAAAGTTTTAGCCGGATTAAAAAATACAAAAAAAATCGAATGACTGAAATCACAGAGATTTGCTCGTGTACAAAAAAACAGTAAATAAAAAATCAATAACATTGAATGAAAGTGTGATTTCTTAATTTACAAATTTTAGTAGTTTCAAATCCATTGAGGAAATCTATGATAAAAAAAATATTGCAATGAAGTTTAAATATATTTATCTAAAAACTTGACAGAAATAATGAACACTGAAATCCAATCATTAAATATTGAAAATATTTTGCAGTGAATAAATAATGACTGGTTGTACAATATTTTCACAAGAAATTGGAAATTTTAACTTTTTTCATGGGTTGATAATTTACATAAATTTAGTTTAAAAAAAAAGAATATTTTAACCGGAAAAAAATAATACATAACTTAATCCCACTGTACATTTCTCATTTCCAAAGCAAAAATGTCAATATACCGTCGCTTGTGTGCTATCTTGTGACACGTCTGCTATAAAAAGATAGGACGTGTCACAAGATAGCACACAAGCGACGATACAAAAAAAGAAGCCAGAATCCAACATCAAATGACCTTCTGCAAGCGTAGGTTTCTTCGAAAACGAACAAAGCTAACGCAAAACGAAACCTCCCGAACGAAGACCGATGCATTTTCTGTTTTTTTCTTTTGTCCAAATTACAAGTCCATACGCCACACCGACATATCTGAGGAGCTCTTCCAGCAACATGCAAAACATGACGCGATCCAACTGCAGACGGAAGCCCCTGCTCTGTTCCCCTTTTTTTTCTTGCAAAACATGAGTTCAAGCTCGGGTATTTTGTTATTTATTCAGTGTTTTGTTCGTCAGCCTTATCGCGAAGCACTTCTTTTTGTTCTTCTTCGTGGTGGATGTTGTGGTGGCGGCGGGCACGACCGGAACATGCTCCCGAGGGGAAGTTTTAACCCTCGACTGTTATTTTTTTTAAAGAATGCTTTAATCTTTATTGAAGTAACGAAAACAAGGAATAATTTTTGTAAGTGTGGGTGGGGGGGGGGGGGATTTGAATAAAATTGCGTTTTTCGATAACTTGACAGTGCCAGACATAAAATTTGATAAGGGTTATTTCGCAGAACATCGTGGATTTTGTCGGTGCGCTCCACGAGCGCAAGAAAACGCGAAAAAATAATGAAACATGACTGTGTCGAGCGCATCGCGCACGCGAGATTGTACCAAGAGATAAGCATTTCAGGTCCCTCCATCGTATGTGTGGAGGAGGTCGCGCATAAGGTCTAGGCTTGAAAGGGAAATAAGCCCATCGAGCGATGTTGGATGCTGGAACGGATTTTGGTTGTAAGTGACAAGCAGAACAAATTAAATTAAAATGAGTTGAAGCTACGTTGAATTTAAATCATGGGTCATTTTAAAGTTCTGCTGCATTATTGTCTTCAGGGCTGAAACGTTTCTTGAGAAAATTAAAATACTGAACAACGAATGAATCAAAATTATGATTCGGAAGAAATACGTCAATCTCTCAGAATAACGTTTTCCAAAAAATATTGTGGCATGTCACGTTTGCTTCGATTTTTTTTTTCGTTTTTTTTTACAATTTGGTTGATTTTTTTGAAACAGCTTAAATCAATAGTTTGATATAAATTGAATTATTTTTGGGTAATTCTCTACCAACTCACACGAAATCGGGAAAAGTTGCCACGACCCCTTTTCGATTTGCGTGAAACTTTGTCCTAAGTGGTAACTTTTGTCCCTAATCACGATTCCGATGACGATCAACTTTTTCAAAACTTTTTTTCGTAAAATCGCGATAACTCGTGATGTTTATTAGCAAACCCCTTATGTCTATATATCAAAATTTTTGTAATTGTCTGCTCTACAACTTTGTAGAACATTAATACACTCTAAAAAATAACCCTGCAAAGTTAGAAAAAACACGAAATTTTAAAATGAAAATTTTTGTTCTAATTGTAGTGTAGTAATTGTAGTGTAGTCGAAAAGTACATTAAATTTCCCATAAAATGACATGTTCCAAAAAATTTTACAGTAGAGTAACGGAAAATGGGAGAATTTTTTAAAACTTTTTTAGTGTTTTTTTCGATGAAAAATACGTTTTTTAGAAATTCTGAGTAAACCAACAAATCGGGCGTCTAATTTTACATAAAAGTTCCTTTTGACACCAAATTTCTATCTCATCACCGTTTCAGGCTGCAAATTATTGAAAAACACCTCTTTTTTCGCATGTTCAAAAATGAAAGGGGTCGTACCGCCCCTCCGTCACGAGATATCAAAAAAACGGACCTCGGATTCGTGATCAGGGACAAAAGTTACCCCTTAGGACAAAGTTTCACGCAAATCGAAGAGGGGTCGGGGCAACTGCTGTGTGAGTTGGCGGAGAATTACCCAGAGTCAAAAAGTAACCCTTTTCAAAACAAATGCTGAAAAGTTCTACTTATCAGGACTGAAATGGATGGTAAAAAGTTGAACTTTTCAGCACTTGTTTGAAAAAGTTGTTCTTTTCAACATGTTTTTCATTGACTCAATGCATGGACATTTGTCCTATAATTCTGTTCAAAGGGTGTTTTTCGGAGTTGCAAAAATCGTTGTGTGAAGCTCTTTGCAAAACTTAATTTTTTCATCACTCGTCGTATTTATCCAACTCAGTGAACCTTGCCGCATAAATGTACGACTCGTGTTGAAAAAAAAACTCTTTTTGCAAACTTGTTGCATAAAGTCGTACTTATCCAACGAGGGAGACCGAGTTGGCTAAATACGACGAGTGCTGAAAAAATCAAGTTTTGCAACAAGTTGCTTAATTTTTTTTGCAATTCCAAAATAGTAGTTTATGCAACAAGTTGCAAAAAGAGGATTTTTTCAGCACGAGTCGTACATTTATCCAACGAGGTTCACCGAGTTGGATAAATACGAAGAGTGCTGAAAAAATCAAGTTTTGCAACGAGTTCCATACAACATTTTTTGCAATTCCAAAAAAAAAACACACTTTGAGTGAAATTTTATGTCAAATTTTCATGTATTTTGTCAATAAATCGTTTAAATCAATTTTTTTTAAAGTGTTACTTTTCGAAACAAGCGCTGAAAACCCGAGCAGACGTTAATAACTTGGGAATAACACTTTCAGATATTTGAAAATACTAGGCCAATAACATTTTATGATATTTATAACAAGATTTGCTATTCGTCGTTATGATTTTTTGTTATTGGATTGTTATTGTAATAACAGACTAATCACATTTTTAGTTATTTTTCGAACAAATCTTTGTTATTATTTTTTGTTCTTTTAACAACTAATCCGATCATCCCAATAACAGTTGAAGGTATTCTTCCATAACAAAAAATGTTATTGCAAAGTTTTTGGCTGTCTACCAATATCAGACCAATAACAAATTTTGTTATGATAACATAAACTGTTATTAAACCCTTATGCAAAAATGGATTTTTCAAGAAGAATCCATAACATTTTTTGTTATTTTAACAGTATTTGTTATTGAAATGGCATGAATTTTGTTATTACCGTCTGCCCGGGAAGTTCAACTTTTCAGCACCCATTTGAGTGCTGAAAAGTAGAACTTTTCAGTATTTATTTTGAAAAGTGTTGCTATTCGAATCTGTTATTTTTGGTACAGAAAAGTAGACTATTTCGTCGTTTAAGAAAGACAGGAAAAGTGAGTCGTTTTACGACGGAATTGCAAAAAAACGCTTTTTGAATGAAATTGTATGTCAAATGAGTTCAATTAGTTGGGTGGTGACGCGCGGTCAATTATGTGGCATTGTGTGTGAAAAGAAAAGATTTTTATTTCGTATTTCATCCTGATTGGCTTGCTCAAGTCCTTCCTACATCATCGTTGATCGGGAGGCACGACGTCGTGTGAATTGTTGCATTAAAATAAGTTTAAGTATTACTGTAAATGACTGTAAAATAGTCCTTCCTATGTCATCAATGTCGTCTGGGTAATCGTGATGAAAAATTACATTTATTCAGTATTTAAATACCTGTGCGCGAGTGTTTTGGTGTGCTAATTAGAAAGACCTTCCCATAGCATCGTTGCTCGGAAGGCTCGCCGACGGGTTTGTTATGAAAGTCCTCCCCATAGCATCGTAGCTCGGGAGGCATCGAAAAGCCAATACCTTATCCTACTAACCCAAAGAAATAATAATCACGTGATGCTTGAAGGAGATGCTGTGGATTCAACGGTCTCAAGCGGTATCAACAAGTATATAGCGAAAAACTATGTGCTTGATGAGTCTGCAACTTCAACTATCGGACTAACATTCCTCCCTTTTGTTGAACTGCAGGCTTCTTGGGAGGGCGCCGGTATTGACTAATAAAGTCGGGGTCTTCAGGGGTTAAACAGTGAACGGATGGTTGGCTCCCACTGATCATTTTTGATTCATTGTTTAACTTCAGCTGATCTGTCAATAACGGAGTAGCAGCTCATTGGCAGTCAACCATGCTCATGCTCATGCTCATGCTCATGAATGAAATTGTATGTCAAATATCCACGTGTTAAGTAAATTCACCGTCCAAAACAAAAAATATTAAAAAATGTTACTTTTCGACACAAGTGCTAAAGTTCAACGTTTGACTTAAAAGATATGGTTTTCTTTTCGGAATTGCCAAAAATTTTGTTTGCAGCTCATTGCAAAACTCGATTGTTTTCAGCACTCATTTTTTGTTACATAAAATTTGAAACCGTGTACCGTTTTCAAGTATCGGTCATTTATTTATTTTTTTGTTGTAAACGTAACACTTCTTTTCTGTGGAAGTCATGACCAAGCTTGAGCATCTGCAAAAACATTTGTTTTTGAAAGATCAGAAAAATTAAAAAAAAAATACAAATTGACTTTGTAGATTGGACCAATAACTGTTTAGATATATCCTCAAAAAGAAATGGGAAATTCTCCGCAAAACCACACAGCGTTACAGCAGTTGCCCTGACCCCTCTTCGATTTGCGTGAAACTTTGTCCTGAGAGGTAACTTTTGTTCCTGATCACGGTTCCGAGCTCGATCTTTCGTTATCCCCCTTCCATTTTGAACATTAGAAAAAAGACATGTTTTCAATGATTTGTAGCTTGGATACGTAAAATTTGATGTCAAAGGGGCTTTTATGTAAAATTGTACTCCTGGTTGGATGGCGTACTCAAAATTCGAAACGTATTTTTCATCGAAATAATACAAAAAATGTTTCATTTGCATGCAAAAACATTAATCATTTAAAATAGTTTATTTTTTAAACGCGACTTAAATTTTAAAAGGTGCAGGTGGTTATGTTACACATGACCAGTATGACAAAGAACTTTGCAAGATGATTGTTGAAATTTTCGATAAGAATGTCCGGTACAAATTTCCCCATGATTCCCTTATAATTACATAAGACAACTCTTTTGTGAATAGTTTTAAGACATAATATCAACGTCCTATCGAACTAAGGGGAAGGAAATTGCAAATGGAGCTGCAATAGAAATCAAGGTGAAATCAATCGACTTTCCCTCACCACTCGAAAGTTATCAAGATGCGGAAATGTTTTTGCAAGGCTGTTGCAAGCAATTGGCGGCAGCAAAGTAAATTTCAACAGCAAACATTAAAACTGCCCTTTCAAGGGCTCTAATTGAATTCGAAATAGTTATTCTATATTTCCAGAAACAGAATTTCGCCGCGGCACAATAAAAAGGCAATCGCAGTAATCGATTTATTACTTCCAGCGTAAAATAAGCGATTTATTTTAACTGCGCAACTTCAGATAATGGTCAGATGCATGTGCAGTATCAAAAACCATAAAGTTTGATACCCATATTGCCCTAACTCTTATGGTTCGGCAAATGTCCCCTCATCGGAACATCCGCGGGGCCTCCGGCCACTCCGGATTGTAGCCAATACTTCCGAAATTTCAAATTTCATGTCCAGTATCAAAAACCATGAAGTTTGATACCCATATTGCCTCAACTCTTATGGTTCGGGAAATGTCCCCCCACCGGAACATCCCCGGGGCCTCCGGATTGTGGTCACTACTGCTGAAATGTCAGATTTTTTGTCCAGTATCAAAAACCATAAAGTTTGATACCCATATTGCCCCAACTCTTTTGGTTCGGCAAATGTCCCCCTTCGGAACATCCGCGGGGCCTCCGGCCACTCCGGATTGCGGTCACGACTGCCGAAATGTTAAATTTCATGTCCAGTATCAAAAACCATAAACTTTATCGCAACCACAACCAACTTGACCCAAAGGGAACTGGTTCTCGATCAACACGGAGACCCCTTCTTGATGCCGTTAACCGGAGCCTTCCGGGATCAGCAGCTTGACCACATCGGTCCCTAACGTTCTTCCATTTCGGCGACCGCTCCACGTCGTTGACCGGGGGAAATTTCTGCTGTCCCTTCTGATTCTGCAACTGCCACTCGATGTTGACTCCTCGGCTGTCAGAAAATTATGAGCTTGAGTGGAGATGATTTTAGATACATCAATCTCACGTCTCTCGGAGAGGATGATCGGGAAAGGTTTGTTCAACCAATCAGCGTGAAGGAAAAGGAGGGGAAGTCTGCGAAGAGGGGAAATCGCCACGTAACGATTTCGCTTCGCAAAAAATTGGGTTCCGATCTTTTTATTCATTCTCTTTACACATACTACACACCACCTAGAGCACCAAACAGTGCGTTGCAAGTGTATTTGTAGCAAGAAAGCGCCATCGACTGTGGATTTGCTCGTGTGTGTGTGTGTGTTTGTGTAATAAACCACACTAAAATTGTGTTCGCGGAACCACACTAATATCGAAAATCGATTTTCCCCAAGATCGATCAGATGAGCAAACTCGTGAAGGGTAGTTGCACGGCAGAAACCAGGCGCACACAAATGAAGCTCCCCAGCCCGCGTTTGTGTGTATGCGTTGATAATTTGGTGCTCTTTCAAGCCCCAAACTTGCCACTCGATTTCCCTTCCGCACACACAAACACTCACTACAGTACCCAACCAGATTTTTAAAGAATACTCTTTCGTGTGAATTGGTCCTGAAAAGGGCCATTTTAACGTCTTATGACGATGATAAAACCATGCGATGATGACACTCCAAGTTGCCGGCAATTTTCCCTCCCGCGCCTGCTCTGCCTCTCTTTCCAATTTTTCAATTCTCTCCTTCCTCTCGGCGGCTCTGCTGTGCTGCTGCTGCTGCTGCTGCTTCTCGAACCTCCTCGTGCAAAGCTTCGGACTCGTTTGAGCTTCAACCGGCGGCACGGCGCTCTTTTATAACCTCGCTTGGCTGTGACGGCTCGACGCTTTCGAAGCAGTGGCAGAGAGCAAAATTTGCTAAGTGCTAGATACTTGAATCTGATTAATGTGTTCGGGAAAGGTTGCGCTCAACCAATCAGCGACCGGGATTTTCCCGGTCTGAATTTTTATTTTTCATCTTAACTTTTGAGTACTTTAACAAAGTTTTATCAACTTTGTGAGGTAGTCTTCTTGCAATTTAAGACTTCCCCTTTCGTTTGGTGGATAAAGCATGCAGATTGCTTGAATTGGGTGGAAGATATAAGCGTTTAAACGATTACACAAATCGTTACACTTTCGCTTCGCGAAATTTTGGATTGACACCCGTAGACAGTGCCCTTAGGACAAAGTTCTTTGTCAAAAAGGCCAATTCATGTGTGCAATTTCCAAGATGAGTTCACACCCTATTTTAATTTTGTCCACATTTGTTCATTTGTTATTGTTCGTCGGTGTACACGAGGCCGTCTCCACCGCCACCACCACCGCAGACCGTCGACCTGTTCCACTTGAAACCATTTTTAGTCAAAATAAACACTCGAAATTTGGTACCTTCTTTCCAAACACCATCATTCATGATTCTTTACCACCAACAGTTTTGAGTTTCGACGACGACGACGCACCCAAAGTTGTTATTGTTACCCTCGGAAATGAATGAATTTGAGTTCTCCGCTCAGACAGATCAAGTATGGGAAATCTCATTTGAATAAAATAAATACGACGCCGTATAATTGAACTCGGTTCGATCAATGGAGTATTTGTTGAATCGCTCGGGTTTTTTCTTCTTTTCGGGATTTGCTCCAATAATAAACATGGCTGGTTGATGGCTTTTGAGCACAAAATTTGAATTCGTTTTGATCTTGATGAGATCGCGCGTGCAGAGGCGGATATTTGCATTTCGGATTAAATAAATATTTTTACTCGAAAAGTTTCGATGCGAAACAGCTTTGAAATGCACCACAATAGATGATGTCAGAAGATGGGAATCTTTTTTGGGGAAGATTAATGACTCTTGAGCTGGCGGTTGTTGTGCTCCCTAATTTTTATTGAACTTGATTTTTAAAAAGAATTCTTGTTTTTCAATTCCAGTTTTAAATTTTATAAATATTTGGTAAATGCATCAAAATTGCATGAAATTCGTATTCAACTCGCCACCTGCTGCGTTCACTACGCTGATAACAAAAGTGAAATCATAAAGAAGCAAAAAAACTGTTCCTCAACAACCCAGAAATCAAGATAATCGCAATTCATTATCCTGATTTGCATAATTCACTCCATGTTTCTTCGCCGCCTTCGTCGTCGTCGTCCCCAGCAGGACGTCCTGTCGGAAGGTTGTTCTTTTCTTTTCTTAAGAAACTTTTTTTTCTCTCTTCTCAAAACTCTTATCCCCCGCCGGCTTTCGAGTCTCAACAAATCACTGCAGGGTGGTGGGGCCTTGTCGCGTTGAGTTGAACTGCTGCTGCGTTTTGGTCCTTCCAATCGTCGTCGTCGTCGTCGCCGTCGTTATTAGTAGTCCTCAACATTTTCCCTTATCTTTGGAGCGGACCGCCACCATCCAGCCACACGGCGAACATCCGATGCCTTCGGGGGCGTAAAGTGTTCATATTCATGGCTCTACGCTGGTGATGTGGGATTGGGGGGAGATTCAACAATTGACGGGTACAGGGATGTGAGGATTTTGAGTCACAATTGATTAGTAGAATCTATCAATTTTTATTCAGCCAAAGGAAAAAAAATGTATGTTATTTGAGTAACGAAAAATCTTAAAAAGTTTCAAAAGAATCAAAACGTTCCAAAAATCCACTTCCCCATTTTAAGCAGCACTCCCTGCACGCAGAGACACACTAAATTATCACCACTTGAGCGACCGCCCCGTCAACCACCCGGACTTCCCCCGATGGCAACGTTGATAAGTCGACACACTTCCAGGGTCGATAAATTGGCCGGTTCCTGCAGGGCCTCTGGAGTGCATCATCTTTGTCGGCCGTCCCGAAAAGCTCACACGCACGCACTTCCTGCTGGGGCTTGAGTTATGAGACAACCGACGACGATGGCACTGCCGCCTCCCCTACTGGTGGCTGTGGGTTATTGATTTAGTACATTAATTATCGGGTTTGGGAGGAAGAAAGGCACGAAAAATCCATATCAAATCAGCTGGAATCGTTAAAATATTGCTAATTGAAATCGGAGTGGAATCGGTGGAAACCTTCGGGGGGTTTTGGGTGTAATTTTGTTGTAATAATCATTTTCGAAAAAGAATAAAATCATAATAAATTTTCTCCCCACAGAAGAGCCCATTATCGCCAGAAAAGCAAACTGCAGCCGAGCTGGGGACAGTGAAACGGCTGATAATGGAGAGCTGAGTGCCATCCCGGTTATTAATATTGACTGGGTTGGCTGATTTATGTAATCCCAATAATTACACTTTTTGGGCTGATTAATAGCTAGTCCCACTGCACAGCAGTGCGTGGTCGTCATTAGAGGCTGGTAAACAGTTGCAGATGAGGCTCAAGCAGGGCACTCAAAATTGAAAAGTACTTGAAACAGCATTGAACAAATCATATTTTTTGTATTTTTGTACCTTGAAAAAAAAAAAATAGTATTTTGTATTTTTGTATTTTTGTATTTTTGTATTTTTGTATTTTTGTATTTTTGTATTTTTGTATTTTTGTATTTTTGTATTTTTGTATTTTTGTATTTTTGTATTTTTGTATTTTTGTATTTTTGTATTTTTGTATTTTTGTATTTTTGTATTTTTGTATTTTGTATTTTGTATTTTTGTATTTTTGTATTTTGTATTTTTGTATTTTGTATTTTTGTATTTTGTATTTTGTATTTTTGTATTTTTGTATTTTGTATTTTGTATTTTGTATTTTGTATTTTGTATTTTTGTATTTTTGTATTTTGTATTTTGTATTTTTGTATTTTTGTATTTTGTATTTTTGTATTTTGTATTTTTGTATTTTTGTATTTTGTATTTTTGTATTTTTATTTTTGTATTTTTGTATTTTTGTATTTTGTATTTTGTATTTTTGTATTTTTGTATTTTTGTATTTTTGTATTTTTGTATTTTGTATTTTGTATTTTTGTATTTTGTATTTTTGTATTTTTGTATTTTTGTATTTTGTATTTTTGTATTTTTGTATTTTGTATTTTTGTATTTTTGTATTTTTGTATTTTTGTATTTTTGTATTTTTGTATTTTGTATTTTTGTATTTTTGTATTTTGTATTTTTGTATTTTTGTATTTTTGTATTTTTGTATTTTGTATTTTGTATTTTTGTATTTTTGTATTTTTGTATTTTTGTATTTTTGTATTTTGTATTTTTGTATTTTTGTATTTTTGTATTTTGTATTTTTGTATTTTTGTATTTTTGTATTTTTGTATTTTTGTATTTTTGTATTTTTGTATTTTGTATTTTGTATTTTTGTATTTTTGTATTTTTGTATTTTGTATTTTTGTATTTTGTATTTTTGTATTTTTGTATTTTGTATTTTTGTATTTTGTATTTTTGTATTTTGTATTTTTGTATTTTTGTATTTTTGTATTTTGTATTTTGTATTTTTGTATTTTTGTATTTTTGTATTTTTGTATTTTTGTATTTTGTATTTTGTATTTTGTATTTTTGTATTTTTGTATTTTGTATTTTTGTATTTTGTATTTTTGTATTTTGTATTTTGTATTTTGTATTTTTGTATTTTTGTATTTTTGTATTTTTGTATTTTGTATTTTGTATTTTGTATTTTTGTATTTTGTATTTTTGTATTTTTGTATTTTGTATTTTGTATTTTTGTATTTTGTATTTTGTATTTTTGTATTTTTGTATTTTTGTATTTTTGTATTTTTGTATTTTGTATTTTTGTATTTTGTATTTTTGTATTTTTGTATTTTTGTATTTTGTATTTTTGTATTTTTGTATTTTTGTATTTTGTATTTTTGTATTTTTGTATTTTGTATTTTGTATTTTGTATTTTGTATTTTGTATTTTTGTATTTTGTATTTTGTATTTTGTATTTTTGTATTTTTGTATTTTGTATTTTTGTATTTTTGTATTTTTGTATTTTGTATTTTTGTATTTTTGTATTTTTGTATTTTGTATTTTGTATTTTGTATTTTGTATTTTGTATTTTTGTATTTTTGTATTTTTGTATTTTGTATTTTGTATTTTTGTATTTTTGTATTTTGTATTTTTGTATTTTTGTATTTTGTATTTTTGTATTTTTGTATTTTGTATTTTTGTATTTTTGTATTTTTGTATTTTTGTATTTTTGTATTTTTGTATTTTTGTATTTTTGTATTTTTGTATTTTTGTATTTTTGTATTTTTGTATTTTTGTATTTTTGTATTTTTGTATTTTTGTATTTTTGTATTTTGTATTTTTGTATTTTTGTATTTTGTATTTTGTATTTTTGTATTTTGTATTTTTGTATTTTTGTATTTTTGTATTTTTGTATTTTTGTATTTTTGTATTTTTGTATTTTTGTATTTTTGTATTTTTGTATTTTTGTATTTTTGTATTTTTGTATTTTTGTATTTTTGTATTTTTGACTGTAGCAGTTCTAGTTTTGAGTGCACAAAAACTCATTTGTCCCAAGGGACATTATCCAACTCGAAAAAGATAGCAAGAACAATAAAACGATCCAAGGAGAAAATTTATGGCTCTTTAATGAACGAGCTTCAATGGCGTTGAAAGCTTCTCTTTACTCTCCAATGCTCAAAGTGGGAGGTAGAATAGAAATCAAAGTTTTTCTCCCCCACCCTCTGGGTTTCGAAAATTCATTTAGCATCGTTTATCTAGCTCATCTGAAAATAATTAGAACTTGGCGAACCCATTATTCAGTCCAGTCGGTTGATAATTACGCCCCTCGAGGAAAGTGAGTTTGTTAGTTCTGGCGATTTCCCCGGAAGGGTGCAGGGAAAAAGTTTGTCTTTCCCAAGAATTGTGACCAACTCTGTTTGGTGGTGAAAAACCAAACGCGGAAGCAAATCAAAGTGGCACTTTCTGTAGAAAGATTAATCGATCGATTCGAGTTGAATAATGGCTTTTAAACTAACAGTTCTTGTCCAACTTTTACCCAACTGCCATCTCGCGAGTTTCCAAACCAGCTAAGTCTGATTGACAGGATAATTGAAAGCTTTTCTACGACGGGCTTCAAGTACAGTCTTTGGTCTCCCCAGCAGTTTGTGGGTCTCACTTTAATCGGATTATTTAATTATTCAGCGCATTTTACGAGTTATTCGTTCCCTACTGACGATCTAGCCAGAGAAGCGCTCTTCACAAAACACTATTTCACGCAAATATGATGGGAAATAATTTATGGGATGAACTGCTGCTGCTCGTGACTCGATATTCCTCCGGGTGCGGGCAAAAAGGGTGTTCTACCCTGCAGTGTTGACAGAGTGTCTGGCCGGCATATTCCGAGAAGGGAGGGTGAAGTTCCACTTGGCAAGCTGCAACTGGTGGCTTGTAAATCGTTTGTTATTGTCGTCCTTCTTCTAGCAAAGCTGACAAATTATGCTTCGAATGTCGTAAGTTCGTTATTTTACTGGTTAGAGTTGTGCAGATCGATTCAGGAAAAAGTCAAAAGTAGTCAAAAGAAGTCAAAAGTAGTCAATAGTAATCAAAAGTAGTCAAAAGTAGTCAAAAGTAGTCAAAAGTAGTCAAAAGTAGTCAAAAGTAGTCAAAAGTAGACAAAAGTAGTCAAAAGTAGTCAAAAGTAGTCAAAAGTAGACAAAAGTAGTCAAAAGTAGTCAAAAGTAGTCAAAAGTAGTCAAAAGTAGTCAAAAGTCAAAAGTCAAAAGTCAAAAGTCAAAAGTCAAGAGTTCTAAAGGTTTTACACAGTTTTACATTTCTAGAGTTTTACAGTTTCACAGTTCTACAGTTCTAAAGTTCTACGTTGTTACGATTCCCGAAATTTCTGAAAAACATTCTAAACTAAACCAAATTTAAGCACGTTGAAGCCTACACATCTGATGATCCCAAAAGGAGGTCACCACAGTCAAGGTTGATAGACATATTACGACAAAAAAGGAATTTCCAAAGTGCCCCGAGGGGTTCTCTCAAACTTTCCGCCATTAATTAGCTCCGGCTTGGACCATTACATTGGCGTGCGTACTCTTCAAATAAGGAATTTATGTCAGCCGCTGCCGCTGCTGACTTGGGACCCCAGCAAGACGGATTACAACGACCAGTTTGAGCTCGGTATGATTTATAAAGTGCTTCTTGCGGGCGCACAAGTCACGCCATAAATTTGTGCTCTAGTTTGGAGACCCCTTACTTCAAGTAACTTTAGTCAGAAATTAAGACCTCATCATTGGATCGTGGATTTCGCCCGAGTTCCTCCGTCGCGGCTCAATTAGTCGGAGAATTTCTTAAGCGGATTGGGTGACATAAATATCTGCGGCTGAATCTCTGGCGTGGCTTAAGTCGGTTGGAGGTTATGGCCAAAGTGTGTCACCCAGTGGGACCAGCAGCGATTATCATTCTTGGTAACGAGAGTTATTGGAACACTTTTACCGTGCTGATGAAATCTGCTCTGGAGACAGACGGAAGCTGGCCGCGAATGTGGAGTGAACAACTTAATTGAAGAACTTTCTCGTACCTGTGTAAAGGCAGACATAAGTGAGATTTCAACCATTTTCACATTAACTATTTATATGCTTTGAATAACAAAATGGAAGTTAAGACCTCTCTTTGATTTAATTATTACAAAGCACTTGCCATCTTTCTGGTCCCATTTCTCCTCTGCCTCCATCAGGAACACCCAACCTCCACGATCGATTCGTTTACCCTGGGGGCAGCTTTACCGGTTATCGCCAGGCCACTCAAGTCACTCGTTCACTCCTTCCCAAGCGCGCCGTACAATAATTACCTTTTCCAGAAGAAATCCGTCCAAAAATCCATCAATCATGAACTGGACCTGGTCCTCGAGGCTCATGTAATGATTCTTAATACAATTATCGTTTCCTTCTTTCGTCTTGGCTTTGACTTGCCTTTTGTTTTTATTAATGACCAAAGAATCGACCGTGGCGGGCGCGATAAATGTCCGGCACACGGCCTCCTGGACCAGAAATCCCAAAAAAAAACACCAGTGTTCATCGAAAAGCAAAAAATCCAGCCGAAAGATTAAGCGGAGTAATGCCCGGAGCATGTCCTGGGCGCCGTGGTTCATTGGCTAATGACCGTCACACGGAGGGAAAGAAGGATGGTCCCCACGATTGGCCCCGCTTTACTGTTCTGTCCTGCCTGATGGCACTTTGACCATGTGCTAATGGTATCATTTTTCGATGCTGATTTCGGTCCGCGGAGATGTGTTTGGACCCGGCCTGGCACGGTCAGTAATGATTGAGCCACACTAAGAGGATCAAAGCAAATTGACGGGTAAATTATGTCGCGGTCAACGAGGAGTGCAAATTGGTTGGTGATCAACCAGACAACATCGATGAAATATTTCAAATTCCATCCATAAGATATTTTTAATGCATTTTCAAAGTTACCTTTAAATATCAATTTCATAGCTGACGCGTGCCACCTCCAGTCCTAGTACCAAGTTCAACAGTGACTTTCTCAAATGTGCACGCGCCAATGTCGTACGACAAAAAGCTCTCATAAGTTTGACTTGCGCGCACGTGTGATAAAATACACACACTCACTTTTCATGCGATACGAACTTGGCATGGTCGTAAATTTCGTCTTGTAACTCCCTTCCAGACTCCCAGCTTTGGTCTAGCTAGGTTACACTCAAACAAGAGATGTAGAACAATTTGTTTTCTTAGATTTTTAGATTTTTAGATTTTTAGATTTTTAGATTTTTAGATTTTTAGATATTTAGATTTTTAGATTTTTAGATTTTTAGATTTTTAGATTTTTAGATTTTTAAATTTTTAGATTTTTAGATTTTTAGATTTTTAGATTTTTAGACTTTTGAATTTTTAGATTTTTGAATTTTTAGATTTTTAGATTTTTAGATTTTTAGATTTTTAGATTTTTAGATTTTTAGATTTTTAGATTTTTAGATTTTTAGATTTTTAGATTTTTAGATTTTTAGATTTTTAGATTTTTAGATTTTTAGATTTTTAGATTTTTAGATTTTTAGATTTTTAGATTTTTAGATTTTTAGATTTTTAGATTTTTAGATTTTTAGATTTTCAGATTTTTAGATTTTTAGATTTTTAGATTTTTAGATTTTTAGATTTTTAGATTTTTAGATTTTTAGATTTTTAGATTTTTAGATTTTTAGATTTTTAGATTTTTAGATTTTTAGATTTTTAGATTTTTAGATTTTTAGATTTTTAGATTTTTAGATTTTTAGATTTTTAGATTTTTAGATTTTTAGATTTTTAGATTTTTAGATTTTTAGATTTTTAGATTTTTAGATTTTTAGATTTTTGGATTTTAAGATTTTAAGATTTTTAGATTTTTAGATTTTTAGATTTTTAGATTTTTAGATTCTTAGATTTTTAGATTTTTAGATTTTTAGATTTTTAGATTTTTAGATTTTTAGATTTTCAGATTTTTAGATTTTTAGATTTTTAGATTTTTAGATTTTTAGATTTTTAGATTTTTAAATTTTTAGATTTTTAGATTTTTAGATTTTTAGATTTCTAGATTTTTAAATTTTTAGATTTTTAGATTTTTAGATTTTTAGATTTTTAGATTTTTAGATTTTTAGATTTTTAGATTTTTAGATTTTTAGATTTTTAGATTTTTAGATTTTTAAATTTTTAGATTTTTAGATTTTTAGATTTTTAGATTTTTAGATTTTTAGATTTTTAGATTTTTAGATTTTTAGATTTTTAGATTTTTAGATTTTTAGATTTTTAGATTTTTAGATTTTTAGATTTTTAGATTTTTAGATTTTTAGATTTTTAGATTTTTAGACTTTTGAATTTTTAGATTTTTGAATTTTTAGATTTTTAGATTTTTAGATTTTTAGATTTTTAGATTTTTAGATTTTTAGATTTTTAGATTTTTAGATTTTTAGATTTTTAGATTTTTAGATTTTTAGATTTTTAGATTTTTAGATTTTTAGATTTTTAGATTTTTAGATTTTTAGATTTTTAGATTTTTAGATTTTTAGATTTTTAGATTTTTAGATTTTTAGATTTTTAGATTTTTAGATTTTCAGATTTTTAGATTTTTAGATTTTTAGATTTTTAGATTTTTAGATTTTTAGATTTTTAGATTTTTAGATTTTTAGATTTTTAGATTTTTAGATTTTTAGATTTTTAGATTTTTAGATTTTTAGATTTTTAGATTTTTAGATTTTTAGATTTTTAGATTTTTAGATTTTTAGATTTTTAGATTTTTAGATTTTTAAGATTTTTAGATTTTTAGATTTTTAGATTTTTAGATTCTTAGATTTTTAGATTTTTAGATTTTTAGATTTTTAGATTTTTAGATTTTTAGATTTTTAGATTTTTAGATTTTTAGATTTTTAGATTTTTAGATTTTTAGATTTTTAGATTTTTAGATTTTTAGATTTTTAGATTTTTAGATTTTTAGATTTTTAGATTTTTAGATTTTTAGATTTTTAGATTTTTAGATTTTTAGATTTTAGATTTTTAGATTTTTAGATTTTTAGATTTTTAGATTTTTAGATTTTTAGATTTTTAGATTTTTAGATTTTTAGATTTTTAGATTTTTAGATTTTTAGATTTTTAGATTTTTAGATTTTTAGATTTTTAGATTTTTAGATTTTTAGACTTTTGAATTTTTAGATTTTTGAATTTTTAGATTTTTAGATTTTTAGATTTTTAGATTTTTAGATTTTTAGATTTTTAGATTTTTAGATTTTTAGATTTTTAGATTTTTAGATTTTTAGATTTTTAGATTTTTAGATTTTTAGATTTTTAGATTTTTAGATTTTTAGATTTTTAGATTTTTAGATTTTTAGATTTTTAGATTTTTAGATTTTTAGATTTTTAGATTTTTAGATTTTTAGATTTTTAGACTTTTGAATTTTTAGATTTTTAGAATTTTAGATTTTTAGATTTTTAGATTTTTAGATTTTTAGATTTTTAGATTTTTAGATTTTTAGATTTTTAGATTTTTAGATTTTTAGATTTTTAGATTTTTAGATTTTTAGATTTTTAGATTTTTAGATTTTTAGATTTTTAGATTTTTAGATTTTTAGATTTTTAGATTTTTAGATTTTTAGATTTTTAGATTTTTAGATTTTTAGATTTTTAGATTTTTAGATTTTTAGATTTTTAGATTTTTAGATTTTTAGATTTTTAGATTTTTAGATTTTTAGATTTTTAGATTTTTAGATTTTTAGATTTTTAGATTTTTAGATTTTTAGATTTTTAGATTTTTAGATTTTTAGATTTTTAGATTTTTAGATTTTTAGATTTTTAGATTTTTAGATTTTTAGATTTTTAGATTTTTAGATTTTTAGATTTTTAGATTTTTAGATTTTTAGATTTTAGATTTTTAGATTTTTAGATTTTTAGATTTTTAGATTTTTAGATTTTTAGATTTTTAGATTTTTAGATTTTTAGATTTTTAGATTTTTAGATTTTTAGATTTTTAGATTTTTAGATTTTTAGATTTTTAGATTTTTAGATTTTTAGATTTTTAGATTTTTAGATTTTTAGATTTTTAGATTTTTAGATTTTTAGATTTTTAGATTTTTAGATTTTTAGATTTTTAGATTTTTAGATTTTTAGATTTTTAGATTTTTAGATTTTTAGATTTTTAGATTTTTAGATTTTTAGATTTTTAGATTTTTAGATTTTTAGATTTTTAGATTTTTAGATTTTTAGATTTTTAGATTTTTAGATTTTTAGATTTTTAGATTTTTAGATTTTAGATTTTTAGATTTTTAGATTTTTAGATTTTTAGATTTTTAGATTTTTAGATTTTTAGATTTTTAGATTTTTAGATTTTTAGATTTTTAGATTTTTAGATTTTTAGATTTTTAGATTTTAGATTTTTAGATTTTTAGATTTTTAGATTTTTAGATTTTTAGATTTTAGATTTTTAGATTTTTAGATTTTTAGATTTTTAGATTTTTAGATTTTTAGATTTTTAGATTTTTAGATTTTTAGATTTTTAGATTTTTAGATTTTTAGATTTTTAGATTTTTAGATTTTTAGATTTTTAGATTTTTAGATTTTTAGATTTTTAGATTTTTAGATTTTTAGATTTTTAGATTTTTAGATTTTTAGATTTTTAGATTTTTAGATTTTAGATTTTTAGATTTTTAGATTTTAGATTTTTAGATTTTTAGATTTTTAGATTTTTAGATTTTTAGATTTTTAGATTTTTAGATTTTTAGATTTTTAGATTTTTAGATTTTTAGATTTTTAGATTTTTAGATTTTTAGATTTTTAGATTTTTAGATTTTTAGATTTTTAGATTTTTAGATTTTTAGATTTTTAGATTTTTAGATTTTTAGATTTTTAGATTTTTAGATTTTTAGATTTTTAGATTTTTAGATTTTTAGATTTTTAGATTTTTAGATTTTTAGATTTTTAGATTTTTAGATTTTTAGATTTTTAGATTTTTAGATTTTTAGATTTTTAGATTTTTAGATTTTTAGATTTTAGATTTTTAGATTTTTAGATTTTTAGATTTTTAGATTTTTAGATTTTAGATTTTTAGATTTTTAGATTTTTAGATTTTTAGATTTTTAGATTTTTAGATTTTTAGATTTTAGATTTTTAGATTTTTAGATTTTTAGATTTTTAGATTTTTAGATTTTTAGATTTTTAGATTTTTAGATTTTTAGATTTTTAGATTTTTAGATTTTTAGATTTTTAGATTTTTAGATTTTTAGATTTTTAGATTTTTAGATTTTTAGATTTTTAGATTTTTAGATTTTTAGATTTTAGATTTTTAGATTTTTAGATTTTTAGATTTTTAGATTTTTAGATTTTTAGATTTTTAGATTTTTAGATTTTAGATTTTTAGATTTTTAGATTTTTAGATTTTTAGATTTTTAGATTTTTAGATTTTTAGATTTTTAGATTTTTAGATTTTTAGATTTTTAGATTTTTAGATTTTTAGATTTTTAGATTTTTAGATTTTTAGATTTTTAGATTTTTAGATTTTTAGATTTTTAGATTTTTAGATTTTTAGATTTTTAGATTTTTAGATTTTTAGATTTTTAGATTTTTAGATTTTAGATTTTTAGATTTTTAGATTTTTAGATTTTTAGATTTTTAGATTTTTAGATTTTTAGATTTTTAGATTTTTAGATTTTTAGATTTTTAGATTTTAGATTTTTAGATTTTTAGATTTTTAGATTTTTAGATTTTTAGATTTTTAGATTTTTAGATTTTTAGATTTTTAGATTTTTAGATTTTAGATTTTTAGATTTTTAGATTTTTAGATTTTTAGATTTTTAGATTTTTAGATTTTTAGATTTTTAGATTTTTAGATTTTTAGATTTTAGATTTTTAGATTTTTAGATTTTTAGATTTTTAGATTTTTAGATTTTTAGATTTTTAGATTTTTAGATTTTTAGATTTTTAGATTTTTAGATTTTTAGATTTTTAGATTTTTAGATTTTTAGATTTTTAGATTTTTAGATTTTAGATTTTTAGATTTTTAGATTTTTAGATTTTTAGATTTTTAGATTTTTAGATTTTTAGATTTTTAGATTTTTAGATTTTTAGATTTTTAGATTTTAGATTTTTAGATTTTTAGATTTTTAGATTTTTAGATTTTTAGATTTTTAGATTTTAGATTTTTAGATTTTTAGATTTTTAGATTTTTAGATTTTTAGATTTTTAGATTTTTAGATTTTTAGATTTTTAGATTTTTAGATTTTTAGATTTTTAGATTTTTAGATTTTTAGATTTTTAGATTTTTAGATTTTTAGATTTTTAGATTTTTAGATTTTAGATTTTTAGATTTTTAGATTTTTAGATTTTTAGATTTTTAGATTTTTAGATTTTTAGATTTTTAGATTTTTAGATTTTTAGATTTTTAGATTTTTAGATTTTTAGATTTTTAGATTTTTAGATTTTTAGATTTTTAGATTTTTAGATTTTTAGATTTTTAGATTTTTAGATTTTTAGATTTTTAGATTTTTAGATTTTTAGATTTTTAGATTTTTAGATTTTTAGATTTTTAGATTTTTAGATTTTTAGATTTTTAGATTTTTAGATTTTTAGATTTTAGATTTTTAGATTTTTAGATTTTTAGATTTTTAGATTTTTAGATTTTTAGATTTTTAGATTTTTAGATTTTTAGATTTTTAGATTTTTAGATTTTTAGATTTTTAGATTTTTAGATTTTTAGATTTTTAGATTTTTAGATTTTTAGATTTTTAGATTTTTAGATTTTTAGATTTTTAGATTTTTAGATTTTTAGATTTTTAGATTTTTGAATTTTTAGATTTTTAGATTTTTAGATTTTAGATTTTTAGATTTTTAGATTTTTAGATTTTTAGATTTTTAGATTTTTAGATTTTTAGATTTTTAGATTTTTTTTTAGATTTTTAGATTTTTAGATTTTTAGATTTTTAGATTTTTAGATTTTTAGATTTTTAGATTTTTAGATTTTTAGATTTTTAGATTTTTAGATTTTTAGATTTTTAGATTTTTAGATTTTTAGATTTTTAGATTTTTAGATTTTTAGATTTTTGGATTTTTCGATTTTTAGATTTTTAGATTTTTAGATTTTTAGATTTTTAGATTTTTAGATTTTTAGATTTTTAGATTTTTAGATTTTTAGATTTTTAGATTTTTAGATTTTTAGATTTTTAGATTTTTAGATTTTTAGATTTTTAGATTTTTAGATAACACTTTGAAGTATGTTTGTTAAACATTCACAACTTTGATTTTGAGTGCACTGCAGACCTCCCAAAGCTCGAATCGGGCCCTGTTGCCATATGACACAAAAAGCTCAAGAAGGTGTCCATTGCTCGCATGCCGAACGACCAAGTTTCTCCTGAACGACAAATGACCTGAAGGAGAGCTCCGAGTACTTGTTTGTGACTGTGGCGGTACTACTCTGCCCTGTCTTCTGCAGTAAAGTCCACCACCAAAGTTGTTGACACCAAAAGTGCATTATTGTATTACCGAGACTTGGACTTCTTGGGGGTTGACAAAGAGTGCAATTGTCAGACTGGCTTTTTGGAAGAAGCTCTGTTGCAGGGTGGACCAGTGACGAATAATAAATGACACTGTGTTCGAATGAGGAAGGTGGGGCTGGGTTGAAGAATTGCCCTATTAAATTGAAAGATGACGGAAGTTTTGAGGATACGGGAAGTATACATTTGTCAAAAGAGAAATTTGTGCAGTATTTTAGAGCTTTGAAATTTGTTTTCAAGGGTTTATTTGTTGCATAAATCGTTACTCCAATTACAAAAGTTGATCTCACCCAGCCCAAAAACAAATCCAATCAACAACACCACCGCCAACAACAACCTCGTTGCGGGTTAAATTAGTGCCTTTGACATATCGCGTCTCGCCGATCTTGGCCGGGAAATTTCAAGATTTATTCACAGTATAGGCCGCGAAGGGTTACACGATCCATGAAAAGGGGCCCCGATTTAGGGTTATTTTTCAACCTCTCGATCGCTAGGCGGCGCCTCCTGTTTGAAACTGAAACGCGCAATTGCAATGCAAACTGGATTGTCTGAGATCGTTAGGGCACTGATTAGAGCAAGAAATTAAATTGAAGTAATTTGACTCGAATGAAAGGAGGGTTGTTTGCAACAGTCACGTTTCGGTTCACACCCTGACAAATCTCTAAGGCAGGGTGTTGAAGATAAAAGTGCCAGCTATTCGTGAGATGTTGGGGTCTCAATTTAATTGATCAAATATTTTATTGAATAAATCACAAGAACTTTTTTAATTAACAACCCAAAGTAAAATTTATGTTCAAACCTTCCCAGAAAGTTTCATTTCCAAGAACTGAACCAACCTTAAACACCCAATAAATATTTTATGCTTCTCACAGATCCCAAAATGATTTAATGCACCTGTGCAGTGGACAAGCCAAGTGCAACACAAAATTAACAAAAATTAATGATCACCGTTTTGGACCAAACCTTAGGATACAGAAAAAATAAAATAAAAATAAAACTGTGGGAATGACCAAAACAGAGAGACAACGACAAACCCAAAACACCTTTTTCATTTCAGCGTCTAATGCGATGACAGTTTGGACCTGGTATCGCCATAAATCATTGCGAGGGGCTTAATTTATCAATATTTTCGATGTTAGCTGCAAAGCTTGAAGTGTTTTCGCTGGAGACACGAAAAAAATATACAAGAAAATAACTGATTTTCATGTTGAAGCTCCCCTCCCTTCTATGATTAATACACCGCCTCCTCGATAAAATTGATAACCGCGCTGGAATTTGAATTCAATTTCTGCAGGCGATAAAAAATACCCAAACTGACACTCAATATAAACAAACATGTACCCCCTTTTATGCGGTCATTATTCAGCGTGGCTTTCTCTATGAATAATTAATTAAAACTCCCTCCCTCGTTTTCTCGGCGTTCCTCGACTTGGCTAAATTGGGTGAAAAATGCTCCCACATTTGTTGTGACATTTTTTCCCTACCAATTCTCGGGATAAATATTTAGGGATCTGCCCTGCTTTCATCCGTAGTTGGAATGTCCGCCGAAGGTGGGTTCGATCGGAATCGATACATGGTCCGATTCGGTTAGCCAACAGGTGATAAATTATTGGTGGTAATTAATTCGTTTGTTTTTCTGGACATGGTATTCAATGTGGGTTTAGTTGGAAAATTGAAACATGTTTATTCTAGATAGGCATAGGCAAGATAGTCTAAAGTTCATTTAATTTTGAATTATAGCACAGGCTGCAAGGTTATTTTTCTAAAATCAGGTTCACATCAATTTTGCTTAGATCTTTCGAGGATTTTTTTTTAATATTTTAAAACTTTGGATCTTTGGTACGACTTTTTTAAGTGATAGTTTTGCGGTGTTTAGACTCCATGGTATTTTTGTGTTAGTACAGGTTTTTTTTAATTAATTTGTGCTAATGAATATTATTGCGCGTCAGTATCATGTGAGCAGCACCGCCGGGAAGATGGATTTTGTGGTGTTCTTTATGTGCTGTATTCGTGGTCGTGATCATGCCAAGTTCTGTGGAAGGTGCGAAGCCGCGTGTTATGATTTTTGTGTCTCAGTGTTTGATTTGTGTTTCCATCTGGAGTATTAGCTTTTAAATTATTTTCATTTTTTACAGCTTCCTGGAATTATTTTAAATTAAATGTCTACATGTAAATTTATCTACTCACTATATGATTTATTTAAATGTTCATATTATTCCTTATCCTATTCCTTTCCTGTAACATACCATCTCCTCATACCATATATGATCAAATTGCTTAAATTGACGAAACTTTATAAAATAGCATGGGAACCATCCGGAGCATTTATATCTTAATCATCTTGATTGTATTTATCATATTTATCATATTTACTATATTTATTCTATTTACTATAATTATTATATTTATTATTTATCATTATTACAAAACTATATGCTTATTAGATAATACACTATAGACTCACATTTACACTTACAAACATCCAAATCATTTGATAAATTACGCATTCAACCATTTTCATCGGCCCGATGAAATTCCCCTAACCCCCATTCCAAACCTCCCAAAAATATTTCGTTCACTTTTAAAAGTCGCATGGGTTCCCTGCACTTTTCTCACTAGTGAACAAAAAAAAAAACATCCCCTCCCAAATCCCCACGGGACTGTATGGGCGTAGCCTTGGAGCACAGTGTGGAAATTTACGTTCTTAGATATTCTTGGTTGTACCGGGCAGCAATCAAATTACCTAAGAATATTGAATTGACCATTGTGGCACCCCCTACAGCGTGGTGCAGACCCGTTATGCGATGCTATGCTATGCTAGTACAGGTTTTTAAAATTAATTAATTTAATTTAATTTTAAAGCCCTTTGATCTAAAATAATAATTTGCTTCAACAGATTTGAGTTCTCTAGACATTTGCATATTTGATAACAATTCTTGTATTTTTTGATTTCGACAAAACTATTCTTATAAATTTCTCATTAGCAGTTCTGTACGATAACTTTGAAATGTTGGTTGATGTCTATACAAAGGGGTATGTAATTATTAAAAAATCTTTATTTAAAAAAAACGGGTTTTTTAATCGATATTAATAAACTTTCACTATTTCGCGTACAATTTAGCATTTAATTTCATCATTTTTTTCAAATGAATGTCTAAATTGACAACATTTAACGTGATAAAACTTTCGGAAGAAAATGAATGGAGAAAATATCTTAAAACAAAGTTTAACAACAATCAGGAAAACTAAATGCTTTGAAGACACATTTAAAAATGTCTGATAAGGAACAGCAGTAGCACATATAAGCTTATCATTTTCGATCTGTTCTAACTGAAACCAATTAAAAATAACTAAATATTGTGAAAAAAAAAACGTGACTGAAACTGTCCTAACTCGTCCCATGTGTCCCGAATCTCCCCAGATAACGGTAAATCATATATTCGTTACCTGTAAAAACAATTTCGGTACCTTCAAATTTTGAAGTTAAAGTTAGAAAAGAAATGAGAAGATTGAAAAAAGATTAAATTAATATTGCATAGTAAAACTATTTTAGACAACAAAAAAATCAGCCCTTATTGTGGTTTTTCTGAGTACCATAATATTCTCACGTATATAATTTACTTATTTAGATTGAAATTGAAAAAAATAAACTTTTCAATTTAAAATTTTTACGAGGCTGAACATGAAAATGTTTTAATTTTATTCTAATTTAAAAGCTTAAATTCATTGTTATGTATTTTACTCTATATCCTTGCTTCATTTTTTTCAGAAGATAATTTAATTTTAATACAATATTGAGAGAATTCAAGGAGCAAATAAATCATGAAAAGATTTTCAACTAGTGTCACGTAAAAAGTTGGCGATGAAAATTACGAAATGGTTTTTTAAGATTCTAGAATATATAGTATAAAAGTATAATTTTAATTTTAGAATATGGTCCTAATTAATAAAAACCACATTCCGTGAATATTCCATGAAATTTGGTGATGAAAAAATTGTAATTTTTTAGGGGCCTGATTTCTCAAAAACAGTTTTTTTATGTTTGAGGGGCCAAAAAATATCTATTGAGAAATAGAAAAGCGTTTAAAAAAATTATACTGAGATAAAAATAATGATAAACCATGATATTTTTCAAAAGTATTGACTTTTTTTATCAATAAGTATTTTTTTCAAATAAATGCATCGTTTTCAACTTGTAGGCAATTGAGAGTTTAATAAACGGATTGTTCAGGTTAATTTTTGATTTTTCAAATATTCAATTTGGAAATTTTGTATTGAATTGCTTCAAACAATGCTACAATTATGTTGGCTTTCGATAACATGGGCTTTTTTATACTATAGAAAAATTTCACTTAAAAATCATTTCTTGATTTAAAAAATTACCCTTTTCAAAATTTAAGTGATGTATTGCAATTGCAAATCTATTTTTGTCACCAAATTAGGCGGCAAAATTTTTCATCAAAAGTCTTTTTCAAACTAAATTTCCAAATCATCACCAGTACTGGCTGCTTTTTTTCAAACACATTCATTTTTTCATTTTTTCAAAATTGAGGGGGGTGGCTATATTATTTTTTATGGGAAAAGATGCAGGGGACATTTTTTATAGCACGCAGAGTTATTGGAATTAAGGGGAAAATGCATATAATGATTTTATTGAAAATTTAGGAAATTTTCTGTTAGAATTGCGCACCTTTTTCACCTAAAACCACAATGTTTTTGATATTGAAAACATTAATATGATGAATTCTCTTTTGAGAAATGTTTCTGGGTCAATTGAGTTTACAAATCACTACAGCAAAGCGTAATTGGATGGGTTTATGCTCAAATTTAAGTTATTGTTGATAATTTTGGATTTTAACTGAAATAACATATTTCGATAAGATATGATTTAACAAATGGGTAATTCTCTACCAACTCACACGAAATCGGGAAAAGTTGCCCCGACCCCTCTTCGATTTGCGTGAAACTTTGTCCTAAGGGGTAACTTTTGTCCCTGATCACGAATCCGAGGTCCGTTTTTTGATATCTCGTGACGGAGGGGCGGTACGACCCCTTCCATTTTGAACATGCGAAAAAGAGGTGTTTTTCAATAATTTGCAGCCTGAAACGGTGATGAGATAGAAATTTGGTGTCAAAGGGACTTTTATGTAAAATTAGACGCCCGATTTGATGGCGTACTCAGAATTCCGAAAAACGTATTTTCATCGAAAAAACACTAAAAAGTTTTAAAATCCTCCCATTTTCCGTTACTCGACTGTAAAAATTTTGGAACATGTCATTTTATGGGAAATTTAATGTACTTTTCGAATCTACATTGTCCCAGAAGGGTCATTTTTTCATTTAGAACAAAATTATTCATTTTAAAATTTCGTGTTTTTTCTAACTTTGCAGGGTTATTTTTTAGAGTGTTTTAATGTTCTACAAAGTTGTAGAGCAGACAATTACAAAAATTTTGATATATAGACATAAGGGGTTTGCTTATAACAATCACGAGTTATCGCGATTTTACGAAAAAAAGTTTTGAAAAAGTTGGTCGTCATCGATCATGGCCGTTCATGGTCACCCGCGACAGACACGGACGACGAAACAAAGAGAAACGCAAAAAGTAACTTTTTCAAAACTTTTTTTCGTAAAATCGCGATAACTTGTGATGTTTATAAGCAAACCCCTTATGTCTATATATCAAAATTTTTGTAATTGTCTGCTCTACAACTTTGTAGAACATTAAAACACTCTAAAAAATAACCCTGCAAAGTTAGAAAAAACACGAAATTTTAAAATGAAAAATTTTGTTCTAAATGAAAAAATGACCCTTCTGGGACAATGTAGATTCGAAAAGTACATTAAATTTCCCATAAAATGACATGTTCCAAAATTTTTTACAGTCGAGTAACGGAAAATGGGAGGATTTTTAAAACTTTTTTAGTGTTTTTTTCGATGAAAAATACGTTTTTTCGGAATTCTGAGTACGCCATCAAATCGGGCGTTTAATTTTACATAAAAGTCCCTTTGACACCAAATTTCTATCTCATCACCGTTTTAGGGTGCAAATTATTGAAAAACACCTCTTTTTTCGCATGTTCAAAAATGGAAGGGGTCGTACCGCCCCTCCGTCACGAGATATCAAAAAACGGACCTCGGATTCGTGATCAGGGACAAAAGTTACCCCTTAGGACAAAGTTTCACGCAAATCGAAGAGGGGTCGGGGCAACTGCTGTGTGAGTTGGCGGAGAATTACCCAAATGAATTGGACGGCTGCCGAAGTTGTATTGTAGTGGGATTTGGAAGTTTGATCTTAATTTTGGCTTTTGTGTAACTGGGCTGGAGAAATTTGTTCAGAGAATCGCACCCACGTGACCTTTTAGAAGAATCTTGATTTAAAGATCGATTTTTTAATCATCAGGCATCGAAAAAATATTGTAACTCTGTTGATTTGACAATCAAACTGAAAGCTAGTAATTGAATATGAAGTGTTTCTCAAGGGGATCAAGCTTTCAACATACCACCACGAAGAGCCAATTAATCCCAGCTCGTGTGCATAAAAACGGTCCTTTCATGTGTCGTCATCATCATCATCTCGCTTCGTTAAGTCGCCCAGAGCGCTTATAAACAACTCCAACAACTCCAAGTCAATCCCGGGCCGTAACCTTTCGCACTCTTGTGGTCTTCAGCCAACACCTCGGCTCTCCATCTCCTGAAGATGAAGACGTCGCGCGGTCATAACTTTACGATGGGCACATTGCACACACACACACATACGACGACGACCGCCAGTCAGAGCGATCCAAAATTGGCACTCCATAGTCCGACCATAGCCGGCTAAAAAAGGAATCGCAATCACACCTCGAGGGGGCCTGGTGGAGCTTAAGTATAGAGGTGCAGCCGGAGATAAACGGAAAGCGCCCAGTGGACTTGATGGTCGTGGTAATAAAGCCGAGCTTGAGGAGTGTCCCTGGAAGTCGTCCACCCTCGCAGGAAGAGTCACAGTCGCGGGAAAGCCTCGAGGGGAGGAAGCATTTATCAATTTATTGCCACCTTGCAGTCAGGATTTAATGGGATGCCATCCTCCGGGGATCTACGCTAGATGAGGTCCGCGATGATTGACTTTGCCTTGGGGTGGAAACGTGGAACGCGTTCTGAAAGGATTTTCTTTTAGAAGTGCGCGTTTTCCCTCTGGGGAAGATGCAATGTACTGATGGCTTTAAAGAACAGCAGATGAAGGCAATCTACGATGGTGGACTGTGATTTGAATCTCTTGTATAAGGGTTGGAAGTTTTTATTGGCATGCAAGGTCGAGCAGATCTAGATGAGCACGTTGATTGCCCCAGGGAGAGGTAACGTTACTTAGTAATTGTAACTTGCGAGAAAACGTGGTAGCTGGAAGACAACAGCTGATTCTTATCCTTAATTGGCGATTTGATTGGGACTAATTTCAAGAAGCCTGTTCAGAACATCCAGTTCAACATAATCCCGAGTACAGCTCTAACCGAAACAGAAACTCGTCCCAAAGTGGCATCGTGTTAATCCGCTTTTTACGTGTCGTACATTAGCAGGACCTGCAGTCGGCTTAGTGCCACCTCTCCAGTTCCCAAGCCCGGGATTGTCCAATCATCAAGATTGAAAGTGAAGCCGCAATCTACTGACATTGGCCGTAGCTTCCCCAAACACCGCAGCAGCAGCAGGCAAGCGGATTATTCTCACGTCCCGCAAGAAGCGGTCTGTGGGGGTTGCGTTATCGTAGAAAGATGTGACTTTTACTTTGGCTCAGCTAGGATGATGTAGAACCCGGGTAGGAATTAATCGCCTGGCCATACGTCAACTTATGGGGAAAAAACGGATTATGTCGTGATGCGCAGGCGGAGCTGTTCGAGCGCTTCTGCTGCTGCTGCTCAGACTAAACCATGATATCCATCACGGCTGCGAACTTGAAGCTTGGGATGGGTCCAACTAATGACAGTGATTTATCTTCGATTTGTGCCAGTGTTCGCTGAAGTGAATGTCGTAGAACGTGATAAGGTGCTTAATGAATTTTCGGTTCGAACCCCAAGAACAAGAAGCGTATCTTGCTTTGTTGTCGCAAGGTTTTTCGATTAAATCCCAGGAATGCAATTTCCAACCAAACAACCAGCAGCGGTTCTCAGGGATACCTTTTGATCTGATTGTCCGTCCGGGCGAGCGATACAATCGTGATAACGGAAGGTACAGAAAAACCTTTTACATGAACGCCACAGAGAGTTTCTGCGATTTCTGTCCGAAGTAAGTTACATGCGGGTACATGAGCTACCTCGTTGGGAGAAAAACGAATTAACATTCGGAAAGGTTGAAGCGTTTCTGTCCTGGATCTGGATGCACTGATAAGATACGACCCGAAGGTATTTTAATTGAATAGTTGAGATGGCAGATACGCGACGGAACAGGTTGATTTGGAGTTCATGCTCTTTAAGTTAGGGGAATGAAATTAAGTCTGCAGAAGTAAGCATTTGAATGCCGACTGCAGTTTTTCGTGAGATTAAGTCCTCATGGACAAATGAGAAATATCCATTTAAAATAGAGGTCATTCTCCGCCAACTCACACAGCAGTTGCCCCGACCCCTCTTCGATTTGCGTGAAACTTTTTCCTTAGGGGTAACTTTTGTCCCTGGTCTTGAATCCGAGGTCCGTTTTTGTATATATCTCGTGACGGTGGGGCGGTACGACCCCTTTCATTTTTGAACATAATTTGCAGCCTGAAACGGTGATGTGATAGAAATTTGGTGTTAAAAAGACTTTTACGTAAAATTAGACGCCCGATTTGACGGCGTGCTCAAAATTCCGGAAAATGTATTTTTCATAAAATAAAAACTCTAAAAAAGTTTTAAAAACTCTGCCATTTTCCGTTACTTAACTGTAAATAATGTAGGAATATGTAATTTTGAGGAAAATTTAATGTACTTTTCGAATCAACATTGACCGAGAAGGGTATTTTTTTAATTTAAAACAATGTTTTTAATTTTAAAGTTTCGTGTTTTTTCTAACTTTGCAGGGAATTTTTTTAGGGTGTAACAAAGTTCTACAAAAAAAAATGATTTATTAACAAAAGGAGTTTGCTTGTAACCATCACAAGTTATCGCTTTTTAACGAAAAAAAGTTTTTAAAAGTTACTTTTTGCGTTTCTCTTTTTTTCGTCGTCTGTGTCTGTCGCGGGTGACCATGAACGGCAATAATCAACGACGACCAACTTTTTCAAAACTTAAAAAAAATTAGACAGAACTAGTTCAATTTAGTAACATGTAAAAACGAGGATAATTTTGTTCAATTTAATTCAATTTAAAAAAATTGTAAATTTAGTAAACAATAGTTGAATTAAGTGAGCTTTAGGCTAAATTAAATACAATTTTTTTAATGGTTTAATAAAGTAGACTTTTCAAACTAGTTGAAAATTGAACAAAAATACAAAAATAAGGATAAAAACAAATTATTAACCAAAATTAGTAAAAATTAGTTGAATTTAGTAAGCTTTATGTTGAATCAAATACACTTTGGTTTAATTTTTCAAAAAAAACTAACTTAATCCACCTATGTGGTTAATGCCTTCGTCACTTTTTACCAGCTATGGGTAATATGAGTAGTTTGGACAAATATTTCAGCTATTTTTTTAGATTCAGAAAAATAAGTACACAGATATAACTTAAGTGGTCATAACTCGAGACAGGGTTGCCAGATCTTCAATGTTGTGAGCTCGTTGGAAAGGTCTCTCGATTACCTTATCAACGATGGGTCGGATGATGGATCCGGACATCGTTTGCATACATTTAATTGAGATCCGGCTTCATAAAAGTACATAAATATCACTTAAGTGGCCATAACTCGAGACAGGGTTGCCAGATCTTCAATGTTGCGGACTCGTTGGAAAGATATCTCGATTACCTAACCAACGATGGGTCGGATGATGGATCCGGACATCGTTTGCATACATTTAATTGAGATCCGGCTTCATAAAAGTACATAAATATCACTTAAGTGGTCATAACTCGAGACAGGGTTGCCAAATATTCAATGTTGTGGACTCGTTGGAAAGATCTCTCGATTACCTAATCAACGATGGATCGGATGATGGATCCGGACATCGTTTGCATACATTTAATTGAGATCCGGCTTCAAAAAAGTACATAAATATCACTTAAGTGGTCATAACTCGAGACAGGGTTGCCAGATCTTCAATGTTGTGAGCTCGTTGGAAAGGTCTCTCGATTACCTAACCAACAATGTGTCGGGTGATGGATCCGGACATCGTTTACATGCATATAAATGAGATCCGGATATATGTGAAAACACATTTTTATACATAACTTTTGAACTAGTTATCGAAACTTCAAACAATTCAATAGCGATGTATGGGACCCTATACCAAGTCGATTGCAACTAGTTTGGTCAAAATCGGTTCAGCCAGTGCTGAGAAAACTCAGTGAGAATTTTGGTCACATACATACATACACACACACATACACACACACATACACACACACATACACACACACATACACACACACAGACATTTGTTCAGTTTTCGATTCTGAGTCGATATGTATACATAAAGGTGGGTCTCCGAGCATTTCATAAAAAGTTCATTTTTAGAGCAGGATTATAGCCTTACCTCAGTGAGGAAGGCAAAAAATCTGGTTGATGATAGGAAAATGAGAACCATACAAAAATTATAGGCTACTTTAGAAAATTTTGATTTTTGGGTCATATATGACCCATCAGGCTCGAAATGGTTAAGGTTAAATAAAGTAGATTTTTCAAACTAGTTGAAAATTTAAAGAATTTTTAAAAATAAGGAAAAAAAAATAATTTTGGTTAATTTAGTAAAAAATAGAAGAATTTAGTGAGATTTAGGTTAAATTAAGTACAATTTGGTTCAAGGTTAAATAAAGTCAATTTTTCAAACGAGTTGAGAATTGAAAGGATTTACAGAAATAAGGAAAAAAAATGTTAATTTAGTAAAAATAAGCTGAATTTAGTGAACTTTAAATATAATTTGGTTTAAGGTTAAATAAAGTAGATTTATCAAACTAGTTGAAAATTGCAAGGATTTTCAAAAATTAGGAAAAATTTAAATTTTGGTAAATTTAGTAAAAATTGTTGAGTTTAGTTAGATTTAGGTTAAATTAAATACAATTTGGTTTAAGGTTAATTAAAGTAGATTTTTCAAATAAGTAATAAATTGAAAGGTTTTACAAAAATAAGGAAAAAAGTAAATTTAGGTTTATTTAGTAAAAAATAGTTGTATTAAGCGAGCTTTAGGTTAGATTTAATAAAATGTGGTTTAAAGTTAAAGAAAGTAGATTTTTTAAACTAGTTGAAAATTGAAAGGTTTTACAAAAATAAGGAAAAAGTAAATTTAGGTAAATTTAGTAAAAATTAGTTGAATTTAGTGAGCTTTAGGTTTAATTTAATAAAATTTCGTTTGAGGTTAAATAAAGTAAGGAAAAAAATAATGTCTTACCCATTTAAAAGAAAAGTTAAACTTCTTTCAAGTTAGTTTAATTATAACTTCTTTATTGATTTGAAGTCATATTTAAACTACCATAAATTACTCAAAATAGGCCAAAATAGTTTAATTTTTGATTAAAAAAAAAATTAGGTTAGTTTAATAAAGTTTAGTTTTTTATTTGGCATTTTTGTATTATAAAGTCTTGCTGAAAAAAGTACCGATGTTTTAGGAAATGATTCCAAATTTACAAGCTAAAACTGTCGAAAAATTAGAGCTAATTTCCAGTCCAGCTCTGGACTTTCCGAAAAACGTAGCAAGAACAAAAGAGGAACGAGCTAAATCAGCCAAATGGCCGGGTGAAAAGAACATGCTTACAGAAAACAATGGAGGCTTTTGAAAAAAAAAACTTGTAGAAATAGTAAAAAAACAAGCTTTTCTAACTATAACACCTACCAAGAATAGAGGCTAAATTAGCTAAACCTGCTAAAAGGATGTGTAAAAATATCTAGCTTTGCAGTCCTCAATGGAAAATTTTGAAAATAATTTCAAATAACTAGTTGATATAGTCTAAAGACTTGCTGGATTGTCCATGAATGTCTCCAGATTTCCATAAAATTAGGCTAGATTAGCTTACAGACTTACTGAAAGCATACAGTTTTAAAAACTGACAGATTATTTCCAGCTGGCAAATTAGTAAAGTTTTCTAATATTCTAGCTAGATTTCCTAGTTTTTTGGAACTGGTTTCAGCTGTCAAATCAAGGATTTTTTTTAAGATTTGAAACTTTAAAAAATCGTAAAAGTATTAGTTTTTTTTAGGATTTTTACGTATTCTTTCCGTGTAGCTTTCAGTTCAATCGTCAAATCATTAGAGTTATAATTGAACAGATCAATAATTTTACTTTTTTTAGCTCAGAAATTAAATATCGATATTTGAATCGAGATTCCTCCAAAGGGTCACGTGGGTGCGATTCTCTGACCGACTTTCTCCAGCCCCAGTTGCACAAAAGCCAAAATCGAGGTCAAACTTCCAAATCCCACCACAATCCAACTCCGGCAGCCGTCCAATTAATTTGTTAAATTATATCTTATCGGACCATAATCTACTCCGGCCAATCGCTCGATCCACGATCGCGGACTTCCAAGCTACGATCGTTCGACCTTATTGATCGCTAGACCCTCGTTCCAAATCGCTAGGATCCTAGATCGAAATCGGCCGCGGCCTAAACAAACGTTCACGAAAGTGTCGAAAGCGAAATCCGCCATTCTTTATCCGCCATTCTTTATCCGCCTTGCAATAAATTCACCGCAAAATTTTGGGGTGCCGTAGGTTAGACCTTCCCGATCTCCCGAAACCCTTTTGTGAAGGGTTTCCAAACTATCCACAAAATTGTAGGCCGCAGATAATTATGACGAACTCTAGTCCGCCAGCATCGTGTAGTTCCTTTTTTTGACATCTCTCTTATATGGCGAGGTCGGCCCCCAAGAGACCCCTGTTTGATCTCGGAGACCTCAACCGGGGAAGGCAGCGAACCTCAGCCCACGACGGCTTGGCTCGAAAATTAAGAAAGCTTTCGCGGGGAGTGTCTTGTTTGTTTGCTTGCCGTTCCCGAATATTATAATCCACCAAAATTGAGCTAACGTGACTTTCGGGGTCCAAACTGGGCCACTTGTTGGTCGTTACGATGGCTGGCTGGTAGGTACACGAAAATGGTAAACCAGATAATGAGCTATCGTGGCAGGCAGATGAGGTTTGGCGGTTTGACCTCCGCCGAAAACGGAGCAATTTGGACTAATCGTTTATTTTATGACTTGCCAAAATGCCCTCCCCGAAATCGGGTGATTAGACGGGAGAAACGCGCGTCAGTTGGACACTTTCACCTCGTTAAGGTGGGGGAAATTAGAAATTTTTGAACAATTGGTGGAGATTGGTTTTGTTGGACATCCTGAAGAAATTTCTTTGAAAGCAACTTGTAACCAACCAACCAACCTTACTTTAAGTTTTCGCTTCATTCAATGAAATATGTTATTTGCACCCTCTGGCGCCGTCAAACTATTTGCAGTTCATCTTGCTAGCTCGTAACTTTGCTGATGAAATTCCTCGGAAATACCACATATTAAACATATACAATCCCGAAGCAGAACAACCGCTCTAGAGCCCCATGAATCGCACTATTATTACATCGTTATTGTTACGGGATGACCGGCAGGTTTGCCATTATCCGGGCTCACGTACGTCCGATTTGAATACCACCTTCCCACCCCACCACCCCTTTTTTCTGGGATGGTCAGCTGGCGCTGAGAGCGAAATAAAAAAAAAAAATCTCATCAGCATAAAACGGGGAAATTGTGGCTGCTGCCTCCTCTCGGGTTGGCTGCAGGAATTCATCGGACTGGCAAATATGATGACGGGCTTTCTGCCGTTATGGACTAGAATAGCTGTTGTGTGGGGCGGCCAAAATTGATGCTTGCGGTGTGTTGGGGGAGGGGGATTGATGCAAGTTCAGAAGAATGCTGTTATGCAAACATGAGTTTTCTACTTGCAGCAGTTTGTGTGTTTTTATGGGTGAACTGAATCGATTGCACATAGATTTTTTATTGTGAATTACATTTACAAGATATCTATGCTTTTTTTCAGTTAGGCTCATAATGTTGACTCGTCAGGGTGGCGAAGTTCGATTACTGCTTCTTTAAAGCGTTCTTACGAACTCTAGAGAAACATTGTGTATATGGAGCCAATTGCACTCGAAAATGGCATTTGCTAAAAGCATTGATGTTTTAAATATTTTTGTATTTTTTAATTTAAAAATAACTGTATCGCAAAGCCGTTCCATCGTATCAAAATGTTTTCGAAAACAAACTTGTAGGAAATTGGAGGGCTTTCTGAGAAAATACACTGAAAGAAAATACATGCCACTTTTATGAGATTTTTAATTTTTTAAGCTTATAGTTAAATTTTTAATTCGAGTCCACGATTTTTTTTTCATTCAAAATTTTTTAGACAATTGCCTAACATGTTACAAAGACTTACGAAAAATGCAGTCACTCCTTCAAAATAAAAACTTATTTACTAATTCTGTTTTATTTTTGAAAAGTGGTCTAATTTTTTCGAAAAGTGGTCTATTGTCCATTGTCCTAAATTCAATTCTTGTGAAGATACAGCGGTATTTTTTTTTGAATAGGTTTTTTGGTGATTTTTGAAAATTTCTATATTTTTAGTTATGAGCACAGTAGTTAAGCTTATATATGTAAGCCCATACATCCAATTAAAATGCTGTCACAGACAAACTTGTTTGAAAAATCAAGCCTGTCATATAGAAATTGCCAAAAATCATCAAAAAACCCTTTAAAAAAAATAATGCCGCTGTATCTTCACAAGAAATGGAAATAGAACATAAAAATATTAAATTGTTTGGAAAAACTATTTCCACTATCGGTTTCTAAAAAAATTGACGCTTATACCACTTGAAAAAAACATTCCCCTTATTAATTCAAATTTAAATCAATAAGAATGTTTACAGGGGCTGATCTCCTCCTCATATTTTTTAATTGGCTTAAACTTTGTAGAGGCTTATGTCTTTAAGTAAATATGATATCATACCATACAAAAAATATTTTATCTTTTTAATCCAGCAGAAATTTATGATGAAATGCACAATTTTTTAAACAAATCTGACATTAATGATCAATTTCCATATTTTTTCTCCCGATTTTTTTTTTCAAAAAGTTTAATAAATTTCCTGAAAAAGTGTTTAAATGGCCTAAAATATTTATTCCCTTGTTTATGGGATACAGCAACAAAATCATAATAAGCAGAAAAATATATTTTTTCGTGTTTGTTAGTTTATTGTAATATTAATTTAATTTTCCTGAAATAAGAGCTAATTTGGCTAATTTTCAATCGATTTTTGGGACTTGAAAAACTTGAATTTAAAAAAAAAATATTTCCACAAAATCTGATACCAATATCATGGTTTTTTGAAAGAAAAAAAATGTTATTGGTTGCCTCAATTTAAAATTTTGTTACTCAAAATTAAATTTGCAGAAAAAATAAAATCTTCTATTTTTTAATAATTTTTCCCTCAAGTTTTAGATTGTATAAAATCAGATTTAAAAAAAATATTTAAAGTTGAATATGAGCAATTCTCTGAGTTTTCGGTCATTCGATTTTTTTTGTATTTTTTAATCCGGCTGAAACTTTTTTGGTGCCTTCAGTATGCCCAAAGAAGCCATTTTGCATCATTAGTTTGTCCATAAAATTTTCCATACAAATTTGGCAGCTGTCCATACAAAAATAATATGTGAAAATTCAAAAATCTGTATCTTTTGAAGGAATTTTTTGATCGATTTGGTGTCTTCGACAAAGTTGTAGGTATGGATATGGACTACACTGAAAAAAAAATGATACACGGTAAAAAAAATTTTGGTGATTTTTTATTTAACTTTTTGTCACTAAAACTTGATTTGCAAAAAAACACTATTTTTAATTTTTTTATTTTTTGATATGTTTTAGAGGACATAAAATGCCAACTTTTCAGAAATTTCCAGAATGGGCAAAAAATCTTTGACCGAGTTATGATTTTTTGAATCAATACTGATTTTTTCAAAAAATCGAAATATCGGTCGCAAAATTTTTCAACTTCATTTTTCGATGTAAAATCGAATTTGCAATCAAAAAGTACTTTAGTGATTTTTTGATAAAGAGCACCGTTTTCAAGTAATAGCCATTTTTAGGTAACTTTTTTGAAAATAGTCGCAGTTTTTCATTTTTTATAATTAGTGCCCATGTTTGCCCACCTTTGAAAAAAATATTTTTGAAAAGCTGAGAAAATTCTCTATATTTTGCTTTATTGAACTTTGTTGATGCGACCCATAGTTGCTGAGATATTGCTATGCAAAGGCTAAAAAACAGGAAAATTGATGTTTTCTAAGTCTCACCCAAACAACCCACCATTTTCTAATGTTGATATCTCAGCAACTATAGGTCCGATTTACAATGTTAAAACATGAAACATTCGTGAAATTTTCCGATCTTTTCGAAAAAAATATTTTCAAAAATTTAAAATCAAGACTAACATTTTAAACGGACCAAACATTCAATATTACGCCCATTTGAAATGTTAGTCTTGATTTTAAATTTTTGAAAATATTTTTTTCGAAAAGATCGGAAAATTTCACGAATGTTTCATGTTTTATCATTGTAAATCGGACCTATAGTTGCTGAGATATCGACATTAGAAAATGTTGGGTTGTTTGGGTGAGACTTAGAAAACATCAATTTTCCTGTTTTTTAGCCTTTGCATAGCAATATCTCAGCAACTATGGGTCGCATCAACAAAGTTCAATAAAGCAAAATATAGAGAATTTTCTCAGCTTTTCAAAAGGTGGGCAAACATGGGCACTAATTATAAAAAATTAAAAACTGCGACTATTTTCAAAAAAGTTACCTAAAAATGGCTATAACTTGAAAACGGTGCACTTTATCAAAAATTCACTAAAGTACTTTTTGATTGCAAATTCGATTTTACATCGAAAAATGAAGTTGAAAAATTTTGGCAACCGATATTTCGATTTTTTGAAAAAATCAGTATTGATTCAAAAAATCATAACTCGGTCAAAGATTTTTTGCCCATTCTGGAAATTTCTGAAAAGTTGGCATTTTATGTCCTCTAAAACATACCAAAAAATAAAAAATTAAAAATAGTGTTTTTGCAAATCAAGTTTTAGTGACAAAAGTTAAATAAAAATCACCAAAATTTTTTTACCGTGTAGCATTTTTTCAGTGTAGTCCATATCCATACCTACAACTTTGCCGAAGACACCAATTCGATCAAAAAATTCCTTCAAAAGATACAGATTTTTGAATTTTCACATATCATTTTTGTATGAACAGCTGCCAAATTTGTATGGAAAATTATATGGACAAACTAATGATGCAAAATGGCTTCTTTGGGCATACCGAAGGCACCAAAAAAGTTTCAAAAACGAAGTTGACTTTATAGCTGTCGGCCACCATTGCTAGTACCAACCACTAGTGTCTTCCTTTTATCTACAAGGACTTCGCCGCCCTGGGCTCCTAAGTGTATGAAAGTATGGCACGGAGCGACGGCGCCGAATACCCATATTTACACAAAGAATATTAGAGCGCCCGCCGCGGGATTCGAACCGGCGACCTCAGGATTGTGAGTCCAGTGCGCGGTCCGATTGATCCACACGGGCGGGTTTCAGCCGGATTAAAAAATACAAAAATTAAAATTAAAGAAAAAAGACCGATTCCGTAGAGAACTGCTCATATTTGGGATTTTTGTTTGAGAAGCAAAATCAAATTGGCAATCAAAAATTATTCAAAAATTAAAAAAAGCTCCGCTTTCAAGTTATAAACATGATCAAGTTGAAATTTTATAAAAAAAAGTTTATTGCAAAGTTAAAATATTTCTTCAATATAAATGAACCCAGCAAGAAAATGTTTGAAAAGCTGAAAAATTTCGTTTATTTTTTTTAACGGACTGGATAGCTGGTTGTTGAGATGAAGCTGAAATTGTTTTCATTAATAAAACCCTGTCCACAAAATCGTCAACATTGTTGTCCAAAATGAAAGTTTAATATTGTACACCCAAAGGAAAAATATATCTCAAAATTTGCAACATTGGATTTGCTGCAGAAAATGTCATATGTTATAACATTTTTTGCAGCAAGCCCGTAGATCATTTTTGCCCGCGTGTAAAAATTTCAGCGATCTGCAGTTCTCACCAACACATATAAAGCTGGCCCGTCCCCGAGCAACACTCCAAAGAGAAGCATATGTTGGTGCTCTTTCACTCACTTTTCATCAAGCGTTCATGGCGCGGCGGTAGCGTGTCTGATCAATAACCAAGAAGTTAGTGGTTCAATCCTCGTTCTGCTAAGTGTTTTTTTTTGTGAAATACAACCAAAAAGCCGTCGGTTATGTCGATAATTGTCGGTAACGGGCAAAAATGTCATACTCCTACATCGCAAAAAATGCATGAGGACAGATTTCATGCAGATTCTGATATACTTTCATGCCGCCATGCATCACAATCATGCGACTGCCAGTTGGGTGTAACATTGCAATTTGATCCAATAGCTTTCGAAATTTCACCATTTGTATAGTTGGTAACACTGTAAAAAAAAAAACAAATTTTTCACACAATTTTTTCTTAAAGAGGCTGTTTTTCAGCAACTTGCTCAGCAAATTTGCTCAGCCTATTTAGTTTTTTTTTGCAGGGGTGCTTTTAACTCAGTTTCAAGATGTGGTGAGCAGAAGTGGTCAGAAGTAGGCAGCTAACAATTTTACATGTTAAGATTAAAGTGTGATATGGTTATTCCTTTATTTAAATTTTAGAGAATACATTGAATCATTCTTGTTAATTAATGACAGAAAGTATCATTCCCAAGTACTACCGAGATTTGTCGGTAAAAAGAACAACTAAACTTTTTCCAAAAAGTGCATTGTTTTAAAGTAAACAATACTTTAAAACAATGCACTTTTTGGAAAAAGTTTAGTTTAATGTTTTTGTGAGACCACAGTTTCTAAAGTTTCCAAAAATCATATTTTTTTAACATCGTTACCATATTTTGCACCTCCATACACTCAAGCGCAAAAGATTGTAATAAACATGACCAGTACACGGATAAGAATTAGTACCGAAAATTGTGAAATGAAAACGAGAATCACGTACAAGGTGTTCAAATGCCATGGCACGTTTTTGAATAACGTACCATGAAATTTGAACAATTTGTTCGTGATTCCCAATTTCATGAACGCTTGTTCACGATTTTCAGAACTCATTTTTCTCCGTCTCCTTGCTTGAATAAAGTAAATTTTACGGTAATAATGATAAACTGAGGTTGAAAAATACACCAAGTTAAAAAAAATAATTAAATGTTCCAATAACATTAACTATCTCCACTGAAGTAACAAGGCGCAGGCTGAAAATCCGTTTCATCATCCCCGGTCTAAAAATATCAAATTGCACAAATTCATTCAATACCCACGACGGTCACGATTTGCCCTTGCGCGGTGATACCAGTTTGGAGCATTATTTTATTAATTTAAAAAGAGGAAACTCTCCGCGGACCAGGTGGCGCCTGACCCCCGCGCTGAACTCCACTCCAATCTTCTAAATCCCATTTGGCAGAGAGTTGAGCAATTGACCAACATTTATCTGCGATTTAACCCTTGGAATACATCAATTTGGTGTTTAAAAAAAGTGCCTCCAAATATATGCTAATTGATTTGCTTGGTATTCCCGAAATCGAAGTTGTTCGCATCCTTGTGTGTCTTTTAATGCAAATCCGTTATTTATAAGCCAGGCACGGTTAAGTGCACTCTTAACGTATTAATGCTAATGGCTATAGAAAGAAAAACACAACACTTGCCGGCAATATGACCCACAAAAAAAAAAAAAACGCCCAAATCCCAGCAGCGTTCTGCGGCGAGACTTGATCCAAAATGCGTGTACACAAGCGACGAACCCCCGACTCGTTGTGAGCCGTGGGGGGAAAACAAACACAATCAACTTGCTTTGAAAGCTCGCCGTCGCAGTCGTGTGTCCAAAGTGAATGCAAATTAAAGAACAAATATTGGGGGGGTTTATGAAGCGGTCTTGTCCTTTTTCATTGTTGGAAAAATGCAAAATAAGACCTTTTGAAAAGGTGGTTTAGTAACGCACTGTTGAGACTTCAATTGGGCCAAACTTTTAAATGGTCACAACCTTTTCAAGTTGTGGTTTGTGCTTTCCAAGCACGCGTTTTTCATTAGTTTTTTCATTATTCATTTCCATATTGGTTGGCGCTCAGCTGCGTTTTTTTTTTTTGAAAGGGTTGAAATAAAGTCATCAACAAATGTCAGCGCCGGTTCCGTGAATGGTCGTGTCAGCACAATAATGCGCAGAAATTGGTTTTAATTTGGAAAACGATGACAGACCCGAGGATTGGCACAACAATTATGGTCCGGTCGTTCGCTTTGTTCGTGAGGCCTCGCAGGCGTTTTGCATAAAATCATTTATAATAGTCGTTCATATGTGAAGTGAGTGTGTGTCTGTTTGGGCGGAAAGCATTTCACCTTCATCTTGAGCTCTTTGTGTGTAAGAGTTGATTACTTTGAGGTAGCTGGGTAGGGAATGCTATAGGGCCAACTAAGTGCCATATGAAAGTGCATTAAGAGAGGGCACGCACACGTCACCGACTGTCGGAACGTATCAACGCTAATTGACACATTTGCCTGCGAGCTGTCAATTATGTTTGTTAAAGTGGATTGGATTATGAGGATAAGTTGAAAGATATACAGAGATATTACATATTTGGTTATTGTAAGAAATTTAAATTACAGTGTGTAGTTTTGCCAAAATTTAATTCAATTTAAGAAATAACCAAACCACATTTTCTGTTGGATAATGTTAACATTTTTGAAGAATTCATTTTATTGAAAAAAGCTTAAAAAAATTCAGCTAGTTCTTTTAAAGTCACACACAACAATCCTACACAAAAGTTTTCAAAAGTGCATTCTCCGTTACATGCATTGCGACCCAGTCAAACTCAGTCCCAGCCATCAAACCCACACGTTCCGGAACAGTCTCCAGCCAGCCAAGTTAACGACGAGGGGCAACCTCATACTGGGACGGAACTAAGTGCACATTCCGCGCGCCGGCAATCGATGTCATAAACAAATAAGCAACAATTTATGTACTCCAATAACGATTCAAATTTACAGCATCTGTGGGTCGTCACCGTCGTTGACTTTGTTGTTGGAGTTTGCTGAAAGTCAACAGAACTCACACAGCATTTTGTGCCAAAAGGACCCAACCCTGTCCGCAATATGGTCCAGCTTTGGATGGGAAACGGAGAAGTATTGTAACGTACCAAACTGAGACTGGAACTGCATGTGACCAAAGTAAATAAAAGCGCAATTGCTTGTAATATTCATAAACCATTTGTTTCTGGCAGTTCAAATCGGGGGAAAGCGCATGTTAAAGCTTATGGCTGAGATTTTTTAGCTAGATTGTGTCTTTATATCACAGTTGAAATCAGAAAATAATTTTAAAATATTCGATACAGTAAAAAAATTAAAGCCAAAACAATCCTCATCCCTTGAACACACCCTTTCAAACTAGGTCAAGTGGATCATTTCCTCCAGTTCGTTGAACATAAGTGCATCGCCGCCGTTGCTCGTTTTGCATAAAATCAATAACTGATTGAAGGGGGAAGAGCCATCAGCGCAAAAAATGGCCCATAATCACGTTCTCCATGGCTGCCCTTGAGGCCACACAAATAATGGGGAGGATGCAAGTGCGGAGAGGATGATCGAAATTTCACGCTCCGGCTTTCAGAAATAGGGTAGCTTTTATACCGCTCCTAGCCATGGCATCATATTTTCTTGCTCATTATGTTGCAATGTGGGGTACTTGAATGCTTTATCGAGTGGAAAAATGCTTGCTGGTGGGAAGTTGTAATTAGTAACGTGACCTTGGTAGTAATGCTTTGATCATGATTAAGCATGCCAATCTTAAGCGAAACACCTTCGCCATTTTATTTTTGAATGATTTTTTTTTCACTCTAAGAGGCAGTTTTTGTAAATATTGCTCGGTTTGTTCTAGAGGTCGTATCGAGGTGCTCCGATTTGGATGAAACTTTCAGCGATTGTTTGTCTATACATGAAATGAACTCATGCCAAATATGAGCCCTCTACGAAAAAGGCAAGTGGGGTAAAACTGGCTTTCAAGTTTAAGGTCCAAAAACATGAAAAATCTTAAAATTACTCACATTTCCATAAAACTTCATCAATTCCAACTCTCTTACATGCATTCAAAAGGTCTATTGAAGCACTTCAAAATGAGCCATAGACATCCAGGATTGGTTTAACTTTTTCTCATAGCTTTTGCAAGTATCTGTTAAAAATTGATTTATTTTAAACCTAAATATTTTTTTGCAACAGCCTCCAACACTCATACTACCACAGGTCAAAAGTTAGGGAATTTCATGGACTATAAGCCTACGGTATTAACTTTTTGGCCAATCGCAGTTTTCTCATAGTTTTTCGATTTTTCTATAACAAACATTTTACAAGGTTAGTTTTTGCCCTATATATAGGGCAAAAAACCTATATATATAGGGCAAAAACTAACGTTGTAAAATGTTTGTTAAAGAAAAATCTAAAAACTATGAGAAAAACTGTGATTGGCCCAAAATTTGATACCGTAGGCTTATAGTCCATGAAAATCCCAATAGTTTAGTCGTTTTGCAATCATTAGTTTTTGAAATATTCAAGATTTGACAAAAACAACAAATTTAGTGTAAAAATAACTTATTCTCACATTGAAAATCGTTGCTGACAATAAAAAATTTGTTGCCGAGACATCGGTATTAGAAAATGGAGGGTTGTTTGGACGAGACTTAAAAACCTTCAATTTTCCTGTTTCTTTTTTTTAACCCTCTACTGCCCACATTTTTTTCGAAAATTTTTATTTTTCCCGTGTTCAGGAAGTCATTTTGAACATTTTTTGTTCTACGAAAATCTTCACTTCACTTGTTTTATGTTTTTCTTGTTTTATTTTTAGTATTTTAATTTTCATTTATCTTGTTTAGTTTATGTTTGTTTTTGGTAGTATCTGGCCTATTCTAACACCTCCTGTCATTACATTTTGCCTATCTATTTTTTTCATGTTTCAATTTTTTACTTGTTTTTCACATTTTCTGCTATAGAATGGCACCATCATCATTTATATTATAAAAAAATGCGTAGAGGCATGGTCTGGGACACTACAAAAAATACTGCATACTTATTTTTACATAAAATATAGTAATTGTTAGTAAAAATTACAGCCAAAGTTAACCCCTAAAAATTACATTTTTAAAAACATTGGCAAAGTTACATTAAACAAGTAAAACTTCCAACCCTAAATTTTTCTAAAATTTTAAGAGTTTTTCTTTCTAATGCATTTTAAAGATCAAAAATTGGTTGAAAAATGGATTTTTGGCAATTTTTCAGATCGAAGCCCGTCTAAAGGCGCGGTTAGGTTGTAGAGGGTTTATCAGCAACCAGACGTGTCTTAAACAATTTTATAGTAAATTTTATTTTAAAATAAAATAAGAGATGGTCACTCAAGGTCACAATTTTTTTAAATCGAAAAACTGCAAATATATCGCTGAAATCAAACTTCAGGTGGCTTTATCATGAAAACGGGGCACTCTATCAAAAAAAAAAAAAAAAAAACAAAGTACCGTAAAACGGGGTGACTTTGATAGCCGGGGTGACTTTGATAGGTTTGAGATATTTTCGCAAAATGAAGAGTCAAAATTAAATACGTACGGAATGGTTTGGAATCATACTGACCATGGAAGAGAAGTACTCAAAGTACCTCAAGAAGAACTTTTCATAACATTTTGAAAAGTTTAAAAAGTTAGTTAACTATTATTAAGAAAATGTTGATGAAAGGCATTATTTCAAACTTCTCAAAGTGTCATGGTTTTCTCAATAAACATAATTTTGAATTGGAAAATGGAACGTATTTTCGGATTCTTTGGACAATTTTCCACTAGGATAAGGTAAACTAATTTTGTAAATATTAAATAATATGTGTTTTTGAAACATAATCAAAAAGATCTCCAAATTTATTAGCAATTTAAGTTGAACAAGTTTCATATATTATGTGAAAACTTGTGATTCGTGCTTCGAATTCAGTTTCAAATGTAATATTAATCGATAATTTTATGAACATTTCTAGATTTAACGAATTTCAGGCAAAATTCCGACTTTTTAACATTTTAACCTTAAGTTTATAAGTATTGTTAAAAAGCTTAAAAACTTAGTGAACTAAATATAAACATTGATATTTTTTCTTGGAAACTATATCAGCATCCTTAGTGATGGTACATTTAACGTAAAAATTAAGTTTGAACACCTTTAATCTGATTTTAACAAGAAAAACTATGACTATCAAAGTCACCCCGGAATTTAAAATGAGTATTTTTAACTTAACTATTTTTCTAAACATTATAGAAAAAAACTTTTTTTCAGAAATAGTGCACGGACTTTGTGTGGCCTACCCCAGTACATGTTTTAAAAATAATACTCTTGAGAAAAACCTTTACAGTTGGGAAATATTCCAAAAATAAATTGAAATCCTATCAAAGTCACCCCGGTTTAAGGTACTTTTTGATTACTTTTCGATTGCTTTTTGATTCTCCAAAAATTCCATTTTTAATGTATAACAAGGCGGAAAATTGTTTGACCATACTTCTCTTTGGGTCAAAAGATACGAGTTTTAGGAAATTGAGTTTTTGTAAAAAAAAGTTAATTTAAAAATCGCCACTTTTTTCATGTACCTTTTTTTTAAATAGTCCTCAATTTCTACAATTTTAAGAATACACAAAATTGATCAAAAAATTCCTTCAAAAGTTAAAGATTTTCGCATATTTACGTATCATTTTAGCAGACACAGCTGCCAAAATTGTATGGAGACTGGATGAACCAATTACACAATATGAAGCAATTTCAGCTCAAATCAGGAGTTTTTCTGGTACTTTTGTACCCGACCCTCTCCGATTTCAATGAAACTTTTTAGACATGTTATCCTAGGCCTATATAAGCCATTTTTGTGTATATGGAGCCAGTTGCACTCGATAATGACATTTGAGAAGGGCGTAAGTTATTTAAATATTTTTGTAATTCGTAATTTAAATATGGCTGTATCTCGAAGCCTTGCATCTATCAAAAAGTGGTCGAAGATAAACTTGTAGGAAATTGGACGGGCTTTCTTTTAAAAATACACTGAAAGAAAAATACACGCCAATTTTATGAGAATTTTTAATTTTTATGTTTAAAAGCTAAATTTTAAGGAGATGTCACGATTTTTTTTTTCGTTCAAAATTGTTGAGGATATAGCCTAAGATGTGACAAAAAGACTCACGAAAATGGCAGGTTGGTATGTCTCTCCAAAAAAAAAAATACAAAAATCATTTACTAAAACTGTTTTTTTAAGTGGTCTAAACGTCACAATTTTCAAAAACCGATAGTGAGAATCGATTTCCCATACAATTTTACATAAAAGTCTCCATATTGATGATTAATCTATGTCCAATCCTTGAGAAGATAAAGCGATTTTAAAAATTAAAATGTTGAAAAAATAGGTTTTTTGGTGGTTTTTGGCAATTTCTGAACGACAGACTTGATTTTCCAGTCTCATTAAAATTTTTACCCGAAAGCTCGTCCAATTTCCCATAAGTTTGCCTTTGACAACATTTCAATTGGATGTATGGGCTTACAGATATAAGCTTAATTACTTTGCTCATAACTGCAAAGAGCATATTTTTTTCGATGTGGTAGAAACCGGGATAGAAAATAAGCTCACGTAAATATTAAAACGAGTCAAATTGAAAAGCTGTCAAAGGCAAACTTATGGGAAATTGGACGAGCTTTCCGTTAAAAATATTTACGAGACTGAAAAATCAAGTCTGTCATACAGATATTGCCAATAACAAAAAAAAACAGATTTTTCAACATTTTAATTTTTAAAACCTCTGTATCTTCACAAGGATTGAACATAGGACAATGATCAATATGGAGACTTTTATGAAAAATTGTCTGGGGAATCGATTCTCACTATCGGTTTTGACGTTTAGACCACTTAAAAAAACAGTTTTAGTAAATGATTTTTGAATTTTTTAGGAGAGACATACCATCCTGCATTTTTCTTGAGTCTTTTTGATACATTTTATGCAATTTCGTCAAAAATTTTGAAAGAAAAAAAATCGTAACATCACCTTTAAACTTAGCTTTTAAGCATAAAAATTGAAAATTCTTATTGAAGTGGCAAGTATTTTTCTTCCAGTGTATTTTTAACAGAAAGCCCGTCCAATTTCCTACAAGTTTGTCATTTACCACTTTTTGATACGATGCAATGGCTTCGAGATACAGCCATTTTTAAATTACGAATTACAAAAATATTTAAATAACTAACGCCCTTCTCAAATGTCATTATCGAGTGCTACCGGCTAAATATACACAAAAATGGCTTATATAGGCCTAGGAGAGGGTCGGGTACATAAGTACCAGAAAAATTCCTGATTTGAGCTGGAATTGCTCTATGGCTTCTTTGGTCATAGGGAAGGGAAAAATATACAAATAATATCCAGTGTCTTGCGAACCTTCGTGGTGAACGGACACTAGAGCTGCGGTATTTTTACTACCTAAGCTCAGAGTTATTTCAAAACAAAATTCACAGTCTTTTTAAAGACTACCTGAGTTATTTTCCAAAATTCTAAACAGTCTTTTCAAGACTAACACCACCTGAAATTTTGTTGTATTTTACAAACGAAGCCATCTTTTGTAGAGAACTTTGCTTGCAAAATGCGTCAAAACAAAGGTAAACGCAAATCTTCTGAAGATTTGGTCGTTACGTCAGTGAAGCGTTTGAACGCTAAACCGGCTAACGGAAACAGAAAAAGAAAACAGCCTCTTCTGAGGTCTGATTCTGATTCTGAATGTGAGGTCAATCCTCCAATTCCATTGACAAACAGTTTCGGTGTTTTATCCGAAACTGATGACAAGGAACCTTCTCCTCGTACTGAGCCTTCTGCCGTCGAGAAACGAGTAAAGGCTCCGCCAATTGTAGTGACTTCCGTCTCCGATTTGGCCAGCTTTCGAACGCAACTGAAGAATTGCAAGGAAACTTGCAATTTGAAAGTTTCGTTCCAGCTTGGTCGAAGAGGAGAATGTCGCTTGTTGACGGAATCTTTACAAGATCACCAAACTTTTGTTGGTTATTTAAAAAACCACAAACACAATTTCTACACGTATGAGACCAAGAATGCTCGTCCATTCAAGGCGGTCCTGAAAGGTCTCTCCAACGACTTGTCGGTGGATGAGATCAAAAACGAACTTAAGGTGTTGCTTGGCTTTGCCCCATCCCAAGTAATACCAATGAAGAAAAAATCAAACGGGAATATTTCTCGCTTTGGTTTGACTTCACAATTTTATCTGATTCATTTCAACAGAAATGAAATCAACAATTTGAAACATTTGGACAAAGTTCAGTTTTTGTTCCATGTACGGGTAAAGTGGGAGCATTTTAAGAAACATGGCGGTAATGGCCAGAATCTGGCATTCGGTCACGGTACTGATCATTGCGCCATGGTTCCAAAATGCATGGTTTGCGGGGATTCTTCTCACGACAAGGACAATTGTCCCGTGAAAGAAGTCACCCAATTTAAATGTGCAAATTGTGGTGGAAATCACAAATCAAATTTCTGGGATTGCCCCATCAGAAAAAAGGTTTTGGATTCTCGTGCTAAGCATCAGCCGAAATCCAAACCGAAATTTTTTCAAAGTCAGGTTGTACCTGCATCTTTAAATCAAACGTTCGTGCTGTCTCACTCGAACAATGCTAGAAATACCCCTACCTTGGAAAAGTTAGGTAACAACAATGGCATTTCTTATGCTAACGTCGTCTCGGGCTCGGGTTCATCCACGAATTTTAAATCCTCTACCATGCTTCCTGAAATTGGGCAGGTACCTCAAATCTCATTTGAAAATGTTTCTGCTGGCAACGCTTTGGGATCTTCTGATCCCGGCGATGTTACGTTTGAAAAACTGACTTTTTTGCAAAACTCACTGTTTGGTTTGATTCAAACTATGAGTAATGCTACATCCATGATGGAAGCTATCCAGATTGGATTAAAATTTGCAAATGATGTTGTTCTTACCCTGAAGTTTAATCATGGATCTAAGTAATTCCATCAATATTATGAATTTTAATGCTCGCTCTTTAAAAGCGAAAGAAAATGAATTTTTCAACTTTTTACGAGTTCATAACGTGCATGTTGCTGTTATAACCGAAACATTTTTAAAAACTGGCACTTATTTGAAAAGTGATCCAGATTATAAAGTTATAACCAATAACCGAATGAATCGAAAAGGCGGTGGAGTTGCAATAGTTATCCACCGTAGTATGACTTATAGCACGTTACGTGACTTTAAGTTAAAAGTTATTGAAAGTTTGGGCATTGAACTTGAAACTTCTTGTAACTGTCGGGTTACCACCGGCTCACGAGCGCTACCGAGACTCCCTCATGTAGCCTCAGGGTCGGCATGCCTGCGGTCCTGAATCGCGGTAAGCTGGGAAATGCGTCGGAATCCAGTGAAAACTCCACAACTTCGATCGAACTCTTCTCTATTTCCTCCCACTTGCTTAAAGCTATCTGACCTTCTCTCTGCTCTTCCTTCTTCTCGGGGCCCCGTACTCTGACACTGCTTCCGGTGACGTCGCTTCCTCTCCTCCTGTTGCTTCTGCTACTCGCCGCCACGCGGCGCAACCGCTTGTTGTTGTTTTGGCACTCGCCGTATCACGGCGCAGCCTCCTGGGTGTGGTCCTGGCGGCGTACTCGACCGGTTGCGGTCGTACAATGGTCCCACTCGTTCCGGTTCTTGTTGTCCTGCCCTCTGTCGTGGTTGGTTGCGTCCTACGACCTTCGGAGCACCATCGAGGGTGTCCGGAATACCCGGATGAGGCGCAGGTACGACGCGGGTCTATGTCCGGCTGCGGACTGGATTCTGGGGGTGACTAGATGGTTGCGGCGAGTCCCCGGTTGGTGTCCTCGACACGGTTGTTGCGAGGCGGTGCCGAACTGGCACTTAACGTGAGGTACGAGGGGTCCTGAAGGTGATGGTTGAGGTTAGGTGAGCCATGACGGTTGGTTTTGTTGGTTAGGCGGATGGGGTCGTTAGGGTTGGCAAACTGGCGGGTTTGGTGTACATACCTGATGTCCTTCAGCGGTCTCAAACACTCCTGGTTCCCGCTGGCACTATCACTCACGGCCGTGGCCGTGCACTACTTGGCGAAACAGTGGAGTTGTAGCGTTCCAACTGTTCGCTATGACTCTTTCCGGGCAATTGGACGAGTCTTGAGGAGTCCTTGGCGGATGACGGTCTTCGTCTTTCCCCTCCTCTTTCCGCGCCTTTTCCCTGACCTTCCAACCTACCGTCATGTCACCTCTCTACCGCCCACTGCCGACGAGGTCCTCTGGTGGTCGGTTTCGGAAGCTTCTGCTGGCTGCGTTCTTGGTGGACGTCACTTGCTGGGTCGTTTACCGGAGACAAAACACTTGACACGCGAACACTTCCCAACTTTTACATTAAACGGAAAACAAATCGCGTAAATCGCGGTAACCTTCACGAGTGAGGTTCCGAACGGTTACATTCTTTTGGGAAAATTATGATTGCAGCTGCATATTTGCCATTCCAATGCACTGGGGAAAATAAAAATTATTTCAAAGGGGATTTGAATAAACTTACTCGGCATAGATCTCGATTTTTGATCATCGGTGATTTTAATGCCAAACACCAATCTTGGAATAATTCAAAAGTAAATTCCAATGGTAAAATTCTGTTCAGAGATTGCACTTCTGGTCTTTATTCGGTTTTATACCCGAATGGGCCATTTTGCTTTTCTTCTGTTAGAAATCCATCAACAATTGATTTGGTGTTGACAAATCAAAGTCAGTATTGTGGTCCTTTAGTGACTCATGCTGATTTTGATTCTGATCATCTTCCAGTAACTTTTTCACTTTCTCATGAAGCAGTTACCAGACCCAATAGTTCTGTGTTTAATTACCACAAAGCTAATTGGGACAGGTATCAGCATCATATTGAGAATAATTTAAATCATGATTTTGTTTTAGAAACCAAAGCTGATATTGATTCAGCCTTGGAATCTTTAACTAATGCAATTTTGGATGCTAGGAATATTGCTATTCCTAAAGTCCAAGTCAAATTTGATTCTCCCATTATTGATGACGATCTTCAGCTTCTGATTCGTCTGAAAATGTTCGCCGAAGACAGTATCAACGTTCTCGTGATCCTGCACTGAAGCGAATTCAAAAGATTTGCAAAAGGTTATTGACCACAGATTCACTCTCCTGCGAAATGAAAAGTTCGCAAGAGATGTCGAACAAATTAAACCTTATTCCAAACCTTTTTGGAAACTTTCAAAGGTTCTTAAGAAACCTCAAAACCCATCCCTTCTTTAAAAGATGGTGATAATATTCTATTAACTAATGGGGAAAAAGCTCAAAAACTTGCTCAGCAGTTTGAGAGTGCTCATAATTTCAACTTGAATGTTTTGAGTCCTATTGAAAATCAAATTTCAATAGAATTTCAGAATATTGTTGAACAAGAATTTTCATCAGATGAAGTTTTTAATACGGATCTGAATGAAATAAAATCTATTATCAAAAATTTAAAAATATGAAAGCCCCTGGTGAGGATGGCATTTTTACATTTTAATTAAAAATTACCAGAAGCAACTTTAAGTTGCTTGGTCAAAATTTTCAACAAATGTTTTGATTTGGCATATTTTCCCAGTAGTTGGAAAAATGCCAAAGTAATTCCGATTTTGAAACCGGATAAAAATCCTGCTGAAGCCTCAAGCTATCGGCCCATTAGTTTGCTTTCATCTATTAGTAAATTATTCGAAAGAATAATTCTTAATAGAATGATGACGCACATTAATGAAAATTCAATTTTCGCTGATGAGCAGTTTGGATTTCGCCTTGGGCATTCAACTACTCATCAGTTGTTGAGAGTTTCAAATTTAATTCGAAGCAACAAATCTGAGGGCTATTCTACTGGCGCTGCTCTTCTAGACATAGAAAAAGCATTTGACAGTGTTTGGCATAAAGGTTTGATTGCGAAATTGAAAAGGTTTAATTTTCCGATTTATATCGTGAAAATTATTCAAAATTATTTGACGGATCGTACTCTGCAGGTATGTTATCAGAATAGCAAATCTGATCAACTACCTGTACGTGCTGGCATCCCTCAAGGAAGCATTTTGGGTCCAATTTTATACAATATTTTTACTTCTGACTTGCCTGATTTGCCCCAGGATGTCAGAAATCACTTTTGCTGATGACACAAGCATCTCCGCCAAAGGCAGAAGCCTTCGTGTCATCACAAGAAGATTACAAAAAGCTTGGATATTTTCAATTCTTATTTGAAAGAATGGAAAATTACTCCAAATGCTGCAAAAACTCAACTTATTATTTTCCCTCACAAACCAAGGGCTGATTTTCTTAAACCAAAAGTCATCACATTATAAAGATGAATGAGGTAAATTTAAAGTGGGAGGATCAAGTGAAATATCTTGGACTTGCTTTTGACAAAAACCTTACTTACAAGGATCACATTGAAAGTATCCAGGTTAAATGTAACAAATATATTCAATGTTTGTATCCACTTATAAACAGGAATTCTAGACTTTGTCTCAAGAATAAACTATTAATTTATAAACAAATTTTCAGACCTGCCATGCTTTATGCTGTGCCGATCTGGTCAAGCTGTTGCTTAACCAGGAAGAAAAAACTTCAGAGGATTCAGAACAAAATTCTGAAAATGATTCTGAAACTTCCTCCCTGGTTCAGCACCAGTGAACTTCATCAATTAGCCGAAGTTGACACTTTGGATGTTATATCCAATAAGATAATTGATGCATTTCGACAAAAATCATTGCAGTCTTCAGCTGCATTGATCCGCTCTTTATATAGTTTATAAGTTAGTTTTAAGGTATCCCTTTTCCCTTTTGTACATGTAGGACCTCCTACATTTGAAATCATTGAATAGCGAAAGCTACAATATTTCATGAATAAATGAAAGTTGCTAGTATTTAAAATTGAGGTGAAAAGTCATCGTTTGTGATTGGACACTCAATAATATTTTAACTGAATGAATGTACATGGAAAAGAAATTTGAATAAATATAAATTAAAAAAAAATAAAAAAAAAATACAAATAATACCCATTTCCGGTTTTTGTAGAGAATTACTTATCTGTTTGTTTCGTCTTTTAAGCTTATTTATTTGAAAATTTGTAATTCGGTAAGTTTGAAAACTATCTTCAAAACAGAAACAAATTGACATCTCTTTGTCTTATTTTTAGAGCCTTATTGTTTACTTGAATTTCTGGTCTCGTTACAATAAGACAGAACAGGTTGCGTTAAAATTTAAATTTTAGTTGTTTTTATTATTGATTCCTGTTTGAGAAAATAATTTTTAAATGAGGCAAATCAAGATTGTTATGTAACCTACAAAGGACTGCTCAAAACAGTATATATTTCAAATAATTAAATGCCTTCCAAGTCCTCACAATGAAAACGACACTCACTTCAAAAACCACAATCTTTCTTCCCCGGAAGACATTATTATAAAGTGCGTAATTCTTTATACATCATTTGTAACCCAAGTGGCTTCTAGTTGACCATTAGGCGAGTATCTTTCCTTTCTTCTCCCTGAAGAGTGTTATTTATCTCTTTGTTGGTCAAGGCTACCGTTTAGGTGACTGCTGCTACTATCCAACCTCTACTCACTGCCGCCTAGAAGTGCTTCCCGAAAACCGACATCATTATTCACGAAAACTGATAAAAATCTTTCCCTCACTTTTAGGCTCATTTCAAACCGACCAGTCGTCCGAGCTGGGCTGGCCCACGTGCTTTTGTGCTGCTGTCCAACGGGGGACGCCGAAGACCACCGCACGAATGCCTATGAAGCTTGATGTTGATCAAGTCAGCTAGCAGTGTGATTTTGGGACCTTTCTTACACAGTTTAATGTTTAATTCGGACAAGAAAGTCTCAGACAAATCAATTTGAAAACATTTTTTTAATATTATCCAACAATTTCAACTCCAAAATCTCGACCAAACCCTCAGCTAAAGATGAAAAATACTACAATTATTGTTATTTATGAGCAATTTATCTTCCATTCTCCGCTAAGCTGGGGCGCAACCTCCGAGACTTTGTGCCAAGATGTTGACAAGATTAGGTCTCTCGGAGAAGGCCCCCAAGGCACTCTCCGCTATCCTAATACGGCGACAAATGATGGAACAGTTGGCTTAATCTCGGAGAACCTGATGGAGGCCCGGTCCAGCCTCCCAAACGAGAATTCGTCGAAAAACGTGCATAACGAGCCGTTCCAAACGATGGTTTAGATTACAAATGATTTCAATTAGAGATTCGTCTTTCCTCAAGTAGACCCAACAACGTGGTTAACGCCATATGGTTAAGGTTGGAGGTCTAAACACTCTCTTGATAAGGCCCCTCCGTAAGAGAACTGGACCTCGGGGCTGGACACTCGCACGTCGCCCGTCAATGGCGAATAAATTATGAAAATTTATTGCGCCTTAAATGCTGAGAAACGCACATGACGTTGGATGTGAGGAGGTCCGGAGTCCGAGATCTTGGACTCGGAGAGTGATGTTTAATGGCGAATGTGAGTTACGATAACGGTTTATTTATGCGCTGTTGAATTAGTGTGGACATTTATGGGTGGTGGGCAGGGTTTTGTTATGGGGAAGGATTTGGACGATCTTTTTTAAGATTTTTATTAAAAATGAAGGAACTATTCTAAGTGTTACATTCTGAACAAATTAGATGACTATCACAAACCATAGTTAAGTAGCATTCAATTGACTTTTGTAGATCTTGATTAGAGTCCTAGAATTAAAAAAACTAGAAACTTAAATTCACTTCAATAGCCATTCGATCTTAAAAAAGTCTTATAGTCTCTTTCAGACGAAAATTGCCATATTTATTGTCTCGAATTTCTCAAGCATTATTCATGAATTTTCCATAACGTGTCGATCCCTTCACTTAATTACGACCACTTGCACTAATACCGCAATCAACTTATATTTTTCTCCCCTTTGCAGCTCGTAAAATCTCCCGTCAAATAAAACAAAAAAACAAAAACAAAACAACATCTTATTTCAGTCACATCTCCCCTCTCTGGTTCGACTTGCTCAAAAGGCAGCACCCTCTTCACTTCCTTTCGTAGGTTGGTGGCATAAACCAAACACGACATCAACCTGACTCTCGAGCAACGATTGTTGAAGGCTTGGTCCGCAAAGCCATGCCAAAACAACGAAGGGATAATCTTATTACTGCGCCGAGAGAGACCTTTTTTATTTTCCCTTGACGCTGCTATCTTAAAGACATGAACGAGGAAGAGTGCAATCTTACGGGGATGAGCAACTCTTAGTGACCCTTGTTGAAGAGTTTGCAAGACGAAAATCTCTTCAACACTCTCAAAACGAATTTCAACGAGTACATGATATTTTCATGAATCGTTCTGTTTTTTTTGCCTTAAAACTAGTTGATTTATTATTATACAAGTGAGATTAAATGTCTTCCAGCAAATCTTGAATTGAAAAAAATAATTCTTCTGAATTTATTGTGCACTGCCCAGTTTTGTATCAAATTTATTGAAAATAGGGTCGTTAAGAGTCAGATTTATGAACGGTTATACAAACGTACGATACGCGCCAAGCACGCGTATGCTCTCCGGAATCGTAAAACCCCACTTTTATTGTGGGCAAATAAAACAACAGAAAATTTAATAATAATCAAATTAATGCCATATGGACACGTACTGGCACCAGACAGAGTTCATGCGCCCTTTAGGCCAAAAAGGGAAAGTTTAACCAGAAGTTGAGCACAATTTTCGACAAATAACTCTCTCTCTCTCTGGAGGTGTGTTGTGCACTTACCGATGGTAATGATCATGACGGCTTGGAAGATTTGTAGCCCAAGCAGATGAAACGCTTTAAAGTACGCGTCATGGGCCAAGACCCAGAAACAATTTGCCCTTAGGGGTAGACGCAAGGAGTTCGTACCAATTTGCTGGTAATCTGCATATATATGGGGATGATTAATGGTACCCATCGGGTACCGATGAGTATTTTGCAAATGAGCCCAGCTTGAAATGGGTGCCACTTTAATGAAGTTATTAAAAAGTTGTTATTGGTGTTTCGCTTCTTTTGTCAGTGGGACACAAAAAGATTTATTGTTGTCATGAAGGTATCGTATACATAAGAAACGTAAAAAAAGTTTATTTTGACCTTCGATATTCTAAAAGATTTTTAGTACCTTGCAATATAACGACAATTTAAGGGAAATTTAATTTTGAAAGGGTTGATGGAAATTTATAAAATCAGATTAGATCAGAAGAAGTTTCTTTTAAATTTTAGTTTTGAGTGTTGTTTATGCTACATTAAATTTTGTAAAAATAATATTAACACTATTTCAAGTTTGACAAAAACTTATTTCATACCATGCTGCAGAAATATCAAAGATAAGGTAAGAATTAAGTGGATATTCCATCTTAAAGGTAAGCCATTTAAAACTTTGTTACAAATTCCAATTAATCTATATTTTTGTTCCTGTAAAACACCCAAATAAAAAAACTCATAAAAAACTTGACTGATTTATATTGAACATTCTAAATTATACAAAATCATGTTTTAAGGATTTTTGTTAAGATTATGTGCTCTTAAAAATTGTCTTCAATCATTTTAAATTTTTATTTAAAGTAATAAAAATTGCTTGAAAAAGATGTTTTATTATGAAAATCTGTTGAACACAAATTTAAATTTCTTCAAGATTTTTTTAAAACTCATTATGCTATTAATTTCACGTTTTGTTAAATATATAATCATCAGAGTCGTAAATTTATAAACATGAAGATTGCTGAAAACTCAAGTTTTGCAACGAGTTGAAAAGGAAACGTTTGTTTATCCGCTTGAATTTTATTTGACGTCAAGATTTGTGTCAAACTCCACAATAGTAACGAATAGTATCAATTTTTGACACAAATGCTGAAAAGTAGAATTTTTCAGCCTCTATTGGATGCTGATAAGTTTTTTCCAGTACTCTACGAGTTCACAAATTTAGATTTCTAATAAAATTAGAAAAAAATCATTTTCATCATTAAAAATCGTCAGTTGAAAAAATAGTTAAAAATTTTGAAAATTCATTTTCATCGATTTGAATTCTTGGTGAAAAAACAGAAATAGAATATTTTCTCAGTTTTTTTTTAAAGTGCTTTTCTTTAATAAGTTTTTTTTTAAAATTGCAATAAAAACGAACAGAAATTGATAAAAGTTGCCAAAACATAGCTAAAACTTGAAAAAGGTACACTTTGTCAAAAAAAAAATGTTAGGTTTCTTGTCGATTGCACATTCAATTTTGCTTAAAAAATAAGTTTTAATTAAAAAAATTGTCAGGTTTTCGATATTTTCCAAACAAACACGATTTTTTTAAAATTCATATCTCCTCAGCCAGATTTTACCCTCTCATGCACTATGGCTAAGAAGATGTCTTTTTAGAGCCTCTTAACATATTTTTTTTTCGAATATTAAAAATTAGTTTTTTTTGAATTAAACTTAAAGTGAAGAAATTAAAAAAAATCGTTAGTTAATTTGTTAAGTGAACCTTTTTTTCGAAAAGTCCTAATCAGGTATGAAATACCTCTTTTGTATGACCAGCCCCTAACATTTTATAGAGACTTGTGTTGAAAAACTAACGATGCAAAAATCGCGAATTTTTCCAAAATTGTAGTACTCTACTGTTATTTTCTGCGACGAATAGTAGGCCTTTTCGTCACTCGAGATTGACAGGTAAAATAAGTAGTTTCGTAACATAATTACAAAATAGCAGTTTATGCAACAAGTTGCGAAAAGTAGATTGTTTTTAGCACGAGTCGTATATTTATCCAACGAAGTTCACCCAGATGGATAACTACCATGAGTGTTGAAAAAATCAAGTTTTGGAACGAGTTCCATGCAACTTTTTTTTGTGACCGGCCCGTGGCTTAATGGCTACGGCTCCCGCCTCATAAGTGGAACGTTTAGGGTTCGATTCCCGATCGGTCTCCTTGAATTTTTTCGACTGTAATTGAACTTGGAATATGAACAAAAAAAAAACGCATAGAATCAGGTGGGATTAGAACTCACACCTTTGGATTAGATGTCGGATGCTCTAGACATTCGGCCACCAAGGGATTAATACTACTTGAGTGAATTAGTCCGTAGTGGTGAAATAATGTCACAAGGTCATTTACTATATAATACAATAATCCCTTCCCCAACGATTCCCCTACTCACCACAAACCATAATAATCTATAAATAACTCGAACCGGTTGATACGGTATGTCGCCGGCTTCTTCTTCTTCCCCTGATGGTTCTATGAAATGTGGGATCCGTTCATAGAATATGTCTCATGCGGTTAATGCAACGCAGTAGGCCGGGCCGCTTTAATGAGTGTAATACACTTCGGGGGTTCTCGAAAGTACTGCAACCATTAATAATGACAAGAAGGAACTTGAGGCGTAATCTAACCGTAAGTTCTTCCCGGATGCATTCTTCGGACTGGCTGCGCTTGTGTTCGATTGGATTGGATTGGATTGGATTGGAGTTCCATGCAACTTTTTTTGCAATCCAAAAATACTCTTTGAACAGAATTACAGGACAAATGTCTATGCATTGAGTCAATCATTTAAAGTGAAAAAAATTTTGAAAAGTATAACTTTTCCAAACAAGTGCTGAAAAGTCAAACTTCATTTCAGTGCGGAAAAGCAGACTGATTCTGTTATTTTTTGGTGCAGAGTAGGCCGTTTCGTCGTTCAAGAATGGCAGTAAATGTAAGTAGTTTCACGACGGAATCGCAAAAATAAAATTGTTAAATTCCAGTTTTTTTATTCCCAAATTGGCTTACAAAGTCGGGTTGGCAAGAACAACAAGAGTCAAAGTATCTATTTCAATAATTTGAGACTGTAAAATGTTTTGATCAAAATACAACAGTACAAAGTTCTATGAAGTATTGTTCAGTGTTCTTATGTAATGGACTGAAGATTCACTGAAAAACACGTCGCATAAGTCAAATAGAAAGAAAAGAAAAAAAAATCCTCTTCAAAAAGAAATCAATTATTTGTCTTAGCTTCAATTCACTCAATCGAACACATTCAGCCAAGCAGGAGAAAAAAAGAACTCGCCGACCATTTCTTTTATCTCCTTAACGAAGCGCTTAATTGCGTGTAAATGGCGGTCGCGGGTTTCGATTTTATCGAATTCAATTAACGATCCATACGGCTGTTCGGGGGAACGAGAGAGGGGAACCGTGGCAAAGGTCTCCATCCGAAAAAGTGCATGGGTCGTAATAAACTGGTAATTATGTGGCGGAAAAAATGTTTCGGGCAAATGATATGCGCTGGAAAATGAAAAGTGGAGTTTGATTTTTCGCTTCGATGGGTTGGAAGAATATTTAAAAATAAATAATTAAATTGGTTGTGATTTTCCGTGGGCGATAAATTTCTTTATTGATTTATTTTTTTATTTTCTTTTTCATTCTCCTTTCAATACTCTGTTATATAACATTTCAATTAGTAACTTCCGCAACACTCGATCTAATCATCTCAGTCTGGATCACAATTCATTAGCCGTTACATCTTCATAACTTCCCATCTCGCACCAGATTCTGACCGGATTCCGAGACACCAAATGTTTAATTCATTCGCTGTCATCCCAGTTATTCACGCTATGTCGGAATGTGATTGCCCCACATCAAACTTCATTCTTAACCCTAGTAACATTTTTAAACTTACAGGTTTTATCAGGGTTCTGGAAACCCTCATACGGCCTAAATAGGCTTTTATGACCTACTTAAAACCTAAAATGTTACTAGGGAAGGCTCCCCTTCCTCCCCCTTTTGACGTCAACATTTCCATTAAGCACACACTTCAACTCGATTATTTTTCTCTATCGCCGAGACGATCACCTACTTCCCCGAACCCACTTTGTTCTGTCACCCAGGGGAATTCTTCATTTCTGGGGACCCAGTCTTTCCTTATTTTTTTCACATGCCAATCTCGAGTCTATCACCTCCTTTGGGTGCCGTGATGAATCCCGAAGCCATCTATCGGCTGGGCCTATCGGGGCCAACCGGCCTTATTTGAACAGGGAACTGTGCCAACTCTTCCATCCATATGGAGTAGAGTACTCCTTTGGGGAGAGCACACGTAGTTGGTCCCGCGGGATGCTGGAAAGTAGCAACAACACACAACTTACTGATAGAAAAGCCCCGGGAAAAACTCATTTCCAATTCTGCGACATGCGGTGACGTTATCTAATGCATTGCATCAAACTGATCGCGCAGTTGCTACTCCAACTTGGTTCGGTACAAAGTATCAGAAACAGCTTCCTCCAGTCTGGGGTGACATTTATTTTCATCAATGTGCTTGATTTGAAATAGGGGAGATTTGTTCGCATTGAGGTTACGTTACTAAGTTAAGCTCGTCGAAACAAGTACTCCCCTAAACCCAGTTAGAACCGGAATCCGCAGTCTCAAGCGTAAGTCCAAAAAAGGCTCACTGTGTCACCGGCTGTGTGCTGTACTTCTCCCGGGAAGACATGTCCAGTACTGGCCTATCAACCAGTAAGAAAGCGGTCCAACTGGGCTCAGTCAGCGCCGCCAGAAGTATACCGAGATTACGATAACGGTAACGGTCCCGGCGTTGGCTCCAGGGAGTAGTAAAAGCTGGACCATTTTTTTGATCGCTGCGCGTACCAACAAACAGCAAATGTGTGACTTTATCGTTGTTTTTTCTCTGTTTGATGGGTGCTGTTTGTTTTATTTAATGCTTTTATTGGCTAGCCTTAGGGAAGAAGTTTGAGCGCTGCATACAATGTAGGAAAATAATTAACTGTTCGCCTTTGGAGACGTACTCAGATAAGGATGAGTTAACATGGAAATCCAAGATCGCACCGGATGTTTTCTTCAGATAAGGTATACGTTGGTTATTTGCTTGATTTATTGGTCACTTTATCAAGGAAAGGTGTTTTTGAAACGCGAAGCAAACTTGTACATCTCGTTCTAAACGAGATTGAATATCGCTTTAAACTAGCCTTTTTCAACTAATAAAATATCTGTTGACCTTAGATTACTTCATCACATGCAAACAGTGAAAGTAATTTGGGGAAGTTTATTATGCTCACACAACAATGCAGAGTAAATGAAATCGAAACGATCTTTTGTTCACTGGTCAGCCAACCAGCCTCAATTGCAGTCGACGATTGCGGTGGTAATGAGAGAGCTGTCTGACATAGTCCACCATGGCTCAGCCCCGGCAGGGTGGCCACTTGAGTCGAGAAAGCGAGAATGTTAGAAAAAAAATCTAAATATCATCTAAAATCTGAAAAAAAACATGGAGCAATTCCATGTCAAATAGGGAAACGGTTGTACCCGACCCTCTCCGATTTCAATGAAACTTTGCAGACATGTTTTTCTACGCTTATATAAGCCATTTTTGTGTATATGGAGCCAGTTACACTCGATAATGACATTTGAGAAGGGTGTAAGTGTTTTAAATATTTTTGTATTTCGTAATTTAAATATTGCTGCATCTCGAAGCCGTGGCATCGTATCAAAAAGTGGTCAAAGACAAACTTGTAGGAAATTTGACGGGCTTTCCGAAAAAAATACACTGAAAGAAAAAAAAAACACTCCACTTGTATAAGATTTTTTGATTTTTAAGTTTAAAAGTAAAATTTGAAGGTGAGCCCATGATTTTTTTTCGTTCAAAATTTTTGTGAAAATAGCCTAAGATGTAACAAAAAGACTCACGAAAAATGAAGGATGTAGCACCTAAAAAAATACAAAAAATCATTTACTGAAACTGTTTTTTCAAAAGTGCTCTAATCATCAAAATGTTCAAAAACTGAATACGGGAATCGATTTTCCAGACAATTTTACATAAAAGTCTCCATATGTCCTAAGTCCAATCCTTGTGAAGTTACAGTGGTTTTAAAAATTAAAATGTTGAAAAAATAGGTTTTTTGATGCTTTTTGGCAATTTCTATATGGCAGACTTGGTTTTTCAGCCTCGAAAATATTTTTACCGGAAAGCTCGTCCAATTTCCCATAGGTTTGTCTTTGACCAGATTTCAATTGGATGTATGAGCTTATTGATAAAAGGTTCGGTTTTTGAAAATTTTGATGTTTAGAGCACTTTTGAAAAAAACAGTTTCAGTAAATGATTTTTGTATTTTTTTAGGTGCTCCATCCTGCATTATTCGTAAGTCTTTTTGTTACATCTTAGGCTATTTTCACAAAAAATTTGAACGAAAAAAATTCGTGGGCTCAACTTAAAATTTGACTTTTAAACTTAAAAATCAAAAAATCTTATACAAGTGGAGTGTTTTTTTCTTTCAGTGTATTTATTTCTGAAAGCCCGTCAAATTTCCTACAAGTTTGTCTTTGACCACTTTTTGAAACGACGCAACGGCTTCGAGATACAGCAATATTTAAATTACGAAATACAAAAATATTTGAAACACTTAAACCCTTCTTAAATGTCGTTATCGAGTGTAACTGGCTCCATATACACAAAAATGGCTTATATAAGCGTAGAATAACATGTCTACAAAGTTTCATTGAAATCGGAGAGGGTCGAGAAAAAGTAAATAAAAAATTCCTGTTTTGGGCTGGAATTGCTCCATGGGCAATTCGCAATTTATCCTGCAAATTTGGGAAACTCAAAAAGCTTGTGAGAAGTGATTTTTTTCCCATGAAATTTTTAGGATGTCAAAAGAAACCATTTTCTGGACAAAAAAAAAAAACTTTTCTTCTGAACTAAATTTTTCGTATTAAAAAGTGAATTTTGATAAACATGTTTTTTAAAGCCTAACTTTTCTTCTTAATAGTTCTAATTTTATCCGAGAATTAAATCAATCAGTTATACTTTCTCATTATGTCGCTGCTGGCCAATGAGAATTGGATTGGAAACACAAACACAAAAAACAACCTGCTTGCAAAATTGTATGGAAAACCCAATAATTAAATACTATTGTTTGTGAAATGACAATGAATTGTTTTCGAGATTTCAATTTTCTAGAGTTTTTTAAGAGGTCCTATAAGCTATTGTGTTTTATATGTTTATATCGTCGCCATCGTGCTAACTTGTCGTACGTGCATTTTGGGCCAAATTGAGTTAAGAACGCCATTTTGTGCAGCTCACAATGCCTCACCTTTTGACCTTCACAGATCCCCCAAAATTCGATTTCAATCCTGAGATATTCAACAAAAACCGAAAAAACTCCGTGCATTTTTGTCACTTTACATATGAAAGTAGTTTCAATCTTGTCGTGCTATCTTGTCACTCCATGAAAATTGATGTAAATGCGACAAAAGGCCAAAGGGATTTCAGGCCAGGAAAGTCAGGATGCGTTTGTCGCACGTACAAGCTAGACTACCGTAAACATTTGTAATTATAACTCGGACTCCAGCAACCAACTTCAACCAAACTTTGGGACAATGCACAGAATGGTGAGCCAAACAAAACGTGTTTGTTATTGTTTACATTGCGTGCTCTCGTTTTTGAATATTCAAGGTCAAACATTAAAACGCGTTTTTCTCGGAACGTCAAAATGGCGGGTGCGACAAGATAGCACGACGACGTCGATATGACCTTTTCATTTTTCAACTCGAAACTGTTTATTTGATTTTTATTGTTGGAAAATGAAACAATTGTGTATTTTTTTTTTGCATTTTAAGCAAAATTAATTTCTAAATATTATAAGATTTTTAATACATGTTTCGATTTATATATTTATTTTCTTAAAAAGTTGTATAAAAGTCTTAAGAATGGTAATTCTGATAAATGGTTTCATTTGCAAAATTGTAGTTTATTACAATAATTGTTTAAGTGTTTACACTTTTTAAATTTTTCAACAAAGTTTCAAACGCAAATTGTTCTAGTAAAGGCAAAAACTAAGCATTGTTGTCAATTAACATTTAAAACATTTCTACATCAAGCAATTGTCTCAAAGCCTGAACAATTTAATTTTCAATCAAAACGTTCGAACAGATATTTTTAAAGTGTTGTGCATTTTTCGAGATAAATTCAATAAAGTTTTAAATAAAGGAAAAATAAACAATCTTTTTTTTTAAGTTCAGCAAAAATCAACAAAATTCGTTTGAAGAATAATTTTCTTATTTTGTCTTTCTTACAGTACAATTAAATTAATCGGTTGTGACATGTTTCGGTTGTACCGTTTTAGTATGTTTAGAACGAATTTGGATCCTAAAACAATTTTATATTAAGAGTTTACCAAATCTTACCATGCAATCATTGATGTCCTTGCGACAATTTGGCCATTGCAAATTTTGTCCCCCTCCTTTAAATTTCCTCAAATAATCAGGGGACAAAACAATATTGCTAATAAAAAGTTTTATTGATAAACCCTGTTCAATTGTTTGAAAGCTATAAAGAATACATAATATTTGGTTTTTTTTGAAATTTGTATTTTAAAAACTCACTTTTTCGTAAATTTTTAGTTTTGGGAATACACATTAAAAAAGATACAAGTTATAGAAAAATATATGAAAATTAATTTTCAAATAAGGTTTTTTGTTATAATATTGCCATCCTTCCTAGTTTTCGACTGAGTCAAGAACCAGTCAATAAATATACCATAAACTGGGGTCAATCGGGACACATGGGGTGAATTAGGACAGCAGTTTTGACCATGTTGGAGCACAGTATTTTGATTTTTCTGGTTGGTTGGTTAGAACAGACTCAGGTCAACAAAATGTGTACATCCATTTCCAAGTTTAAAAGCTTTAAGTGCTCTGAAAACTGCTGTCCCTATTCAGACTGTAGTCCCGATTCACCCCAGACTACGGTATGTTTTTAAACCAATTTTTTGTTATTGTCTGCTCTACAACTTTGTAGAACATAGTTACACTCTAAAAAAACCCTGCAAAGTTAAAAAAACACGAAATTTTGAAATGACTTTTTGTTCTAAATGAAAAATGACCCTTCTGACACGTTTCAAATTTTTTTTTCAGTTGAGTAACGGAAAGTGGAAGGGTATCGAAAACTGTTTAGTGTTTTTTTTATGAATTTTTTTTTTGAATTTTGAGTACGCTATCAAATCGGGCGTAAAATTTTACATAAAAGTCCCTTTGACACCACATTTCTATCTCATCACCGTTTCAGGCTGCAAATTATTGAAAACATCTCTTTTTTCGCATGTTTAAAAATGGAAGGGGTCGTACCGCCCCTCCGTCAAGAGATATCAAAAACGGACCTCGGATTCGTGTTCAGGGACAAAAGTTACCTCTTAGGACAAAGTTTCACGCAAATCGAAGAGGTGTCGGGGCAACTGCTGTGTGAGTTGGCGGAGAATTACCCATATAGGAAATATATATTAATCACCGAAAAATATCAACCAAAACCCGTAATCATAAAAATAACGGTGATCGAAAATCGTCCAAAGAAATATAGCTATTTGATGTTAGCAGTTTTTAAAACCTGTGGGAAGATAACTCAAAACTTCTTTCACCAAATCGGTTCAAAATTTTGATGACGACTAGCTTAACTAGGCTCGTGTGCAGAAAGAAGGCCAATTTTAAGATAATCTCAATCTTAAAATAGTTTCTTAATATTACCTCAAATTTCAGCCAAATTCATTCACAACAACAAAAGTTTCAGCGGTTTGAATTTTCAAGGGGTCACGCCAAAAGCGCGATGTCATATACTTTTAGCCAGAAAAACCGAACCCAAAAGTATATGACATTACATTGCTCGTAAATTCACTCCATATTTTAGCCATTTTTGTCCGGTGGTTCAAAAAAAGTGCTCAGAAAGTTTGACAGTTCGCTTTACGCATAGCAAATGATCAAACTTAGATCGTCTATTACTCACTTTAATCATGAAATAAACTTTCTGGAGTGATTGGAAATCATATTTTAGTGTTTTTAGTACCGTAAACTGGGGCGACTTTGATAGCCCGTTTCGACAATGATAGAAATTTGATTTGGTATCTAATTTTGATACATCCAATGTAACAGTCACATTTTCGCATACTTGTTCGATAATAAGCTTTCCCTTAATACTTACATACTCAAAATTCTCAAAAATGTTTAGATATTAATTTGACGGGCATTTGAAAAACCTATCAAAGTCACCCCAGGCTATCAAAGTCACCGTCACAGTACATTATCTGTTATATCAAATTTTGAGATGTTCTACGTGTAAGCCCTCAATTTTTACTGATTTTGTTTATGTTTAACCCATAAGACAGAGTTCAGCTGTCTAAGCGATTTTAAATTGCATTTGAGTGGCCACCCTGCTCAACCCCGGTCAGTTTGCTACAATAGCATTGTTAGATCATACCAGGTTTGCGTTTGCGAGGTGTCGTCCATGTGAGAAATCTCCTCGAAACGTCATTAGCGCAATCTTCTCGCCGCAATTGCAATTTGGCAGAGTTATTGTGGGAGAGATCTGCAGCTTTTTGCAACTGCTTCCTCGTTAGCCCCCGACTTGACGACTATCCTTTTGTCCGCCTCGCAAGGTGATCAGCTTTTTAAACTGCAATTGTAGCCAACAATCACATTCACGTCTATCCAGTTTCCATTGTCACGTTTTCCGAATCAAAATCATTTTTCCCCCCGACAGCACCGATCCAGTAGCGCTTTTCCATCCAACAACAGCAGTTTCACACGACACGACCATGTCGGCGGAGGCATCGACGTCGAACCACTTCTGGAAAATTGTACCCAATAAATTCGCTCCAAATTGCAGCGTTCAGCGGAAATTACATCGAACCAGCAGCGGCCAGTTCCTTGTCTTTTTTTCGCCTTTCCTCGAACTTTCAGCTTCTCGCAGCTTCCCAGCAGAGATGAGAGCGGGTTGGCCGTCGAATAAAAGCAAAAGTATCGATAATGGCATCGCAAGGCAATACGATTTCGATTTCCTCCCTCTTTAGCGTCCAACCCCGTTGATTTTCCACCGTCCATGGGTCGTCCAGTATCACTTAAAGACGGGGCTTGGCCTCGAAACTCGGTGTCGGAATTTCCATCCACTTTTTTCTCTTCACAGCTGGGCAGAGAAAAAAAGTGAGCCATCAGCATTTTGCTTTCTTTGATCACCGATGCTCTCTTACAGCGTGCGCACGTACAAGTTGCAGCCCTTACGTCCTCACAGTGCTGGGCTGGTCAGACCTGCTCTCGGTGGAATTCAGTTTGTATAATGCCTTTATGTTACCTCATATTGTGAGTGAAGTTGTCTTTGATAGACAAGTACCTATCCGTAAGTAACATTTTTATTATGTTATAGCAACAAACGAACTTTGAGTCATTTTACTGATTGCTCTTGTAGATAGTTTTAAGAACTACAACTAAAGGTCAAGTGAATGCAAAAAACTAAACTCATACACGCGAAAAAAAATTAAGAAAATTTCACAATATTTTGCTCCACACAATAAAATTTTGAAAATTATATTTTTGTAGACATTTTCAGAAGTAAAGTTTGATTTTAAAATTTTAAAATTATTTCTATTGAAAAGATAAGAAACATTCACAAAAGTTTAATTTTTATATATTGAAAATTGGACCAATAGTTTCCGAGATACTGTCAGCTTAAAATGGCAGGCTAATTAGGTGACACTCAGAAAAAACCATTTTCATTAATTTAAAATCTTTGTGTGGCTATATCTTAGAAACCAATTGCCCGGTTTGCAAAAATATAAAATTGTACAAAATTGTCTAAGTTTTTTTAAAAAACTACAAAAAAATCGATAAGGGTAAAGTAATCATCAATGAGACTTTTTTGGTTTTTAACTATCAACGATTTTTGATTTTTTTTTCATCATCAGAGCAGTTCTCTAGGATTTCAGTCATTCGATTTTTTTTTGTATTTTTTAATCCGGCTGAACATTTTTTGGTGCTTTCGGTATGCCCAAAGAAGCCATTTTGCATCATTAGTATGTCCATATAATTTTCCATACAAATTTGGCAGCTGTCCATACAAAAATGATGCATGAAAATTCAAAAATCTAATTAATACTGATTTTTTCAAAAAATCGAAATTTTGGTCACAAAAATTTTCAACTTCATTTTTCGATGTAAAATCAAATTTGCAATCAAAAAGTACTTTAGTGAAATTTTAATAAAATGCACCGTTTTCAAGTTAAATCCATATTTAAGTGACTTTTTTTGAAAATAGTCGCAGTTTTTCATTTTTCAAAATTAGTGCACATGTTTGCCCACTTTTGAAAAAAATATTTTTGAAAAGCTGAGAAAATTCTCTATACTTTGCTTCTTCGGTTTTTGTTGATACGACCCTTAGTTGCTGAGATATTGCAATGCAAAGGTTTAAAAACAGGAAAATTGATGTTTTCTAAGTCTCACACAAACAGCCCACCATTTTTCTATGTCGATATCTCAGCAACTAATGGTCCGATTGTCAATGTTAAAATATGAAACATTAGTAAAGATTTCCGATCTTTTCGAAAACAATATTTCCAAAATTTTCAAATCAAGACTAACATTTCAAAATGGCCAAACATTCAATATTACGCCCTTTTAAAATGTAAGTCTTGGTTTAAACATTATGAAAATATTGTTTTCGAAAAGATCGGAAAATTTCACAAACGTTTCATATTTTAACATTGAAAATCGGACCATTAGTTGCTGAGATATCGACATTGAAAAATGGTGGGCTGTTTGTGTGAGACTTAGAAAACATCAATTTTCCTGTTTTTAAACCTTTGCATTGCAATATCTCAACAACTAAAGGTCGTATCAACAAAGTCCGAAGAAGCAAAATATAGAGAATTTTCTCAGCTCTTCAAAAATATTTTTTTTTAAAGTGGGAAACATGAACACTAATTTAAAAAAATGAAAAACTGCGAATATTTTCAAAAAAGTCACCTAAATATGAATTAAACTTGAAAACGGTGCACTTTATCAAAATTTCACTAAAGTACTTTTTGATTGCAAATTCGATTTTACATCGAAAAATGAAGTTGAACAATTTTTGCGACCAAAATTTCGATTTTCTGAAAATATCAGTATTTATTAAAAAATTCATAACTCGGTCAACTATTTTTTGCACAATCTGGAAATTTCTGAAAAGTTGGCATTTTATGTCCTCTAAAAAATATCAAAAATAAAAAATAAAAATAGGATTTTTTTGCAAATCAAGTTTTAGTGATAAAAAGATCAATAAAAAAAATCACCAAATTTTTTAACCGTGTATCATTTTTTTTCCAGTGTAGTCCGTATCCATACCTACAACTTTGCCCAAGACACCAAATCGATAAAAAAATTCCTTTGCAAGATACATATTTTTGAATTTTCATACATCATTTTTGTATGAACAGCTGAAAAATTTGTATGGAAAATCATATGGACAAACTAATGATGCAAAATGGCTTTTTTGGGCATACCGAAAGCACCAAAAAAGTTTCAGTCGGATTAAAAAATACAAAAAAAAAAATCGAATGACCAAAATCCTAGAGCTTATTAAACGTATTATTTGACGGTTTTCTTTTGTTTTTTGGTTCCAAATAAATTTAAATCATTTTTTTTGTTGAGATAGAGCGGATAAAAATGTACAGAAAGACACCAAATTTAAACTGGTAAAAGCTAATAATGCGTTTACTTCAAATTTGATAAAAAAAAACTTCAAATAAAAGTAGAATGCAATTTTATACAATTCAAAATAAAAATAAACACGTTATGGAAAATTATGTGAAATCGATCAGAAAATCCCTTTTCAAGATACAGAATTTCATACATTTATATAACCAATTATGTATTTTGTAAACTTTTCTATCGTTTATCGCGTTAACTCATGATGGTTACTAGCAAACTCCTTATGTTTATTCATCATTATATTGTAATTGTTTATTCATCATTATATTGTAATTGTCTGCTCTACAATTTTTTAGAACAGTGTTACACTCTAAAACCCAACCCTGCAAAGTTACAAAAACATGACATTTTGAAATTAAAATTTTTATTCTTATTGAAAAAATACCATTCTGGATTATTGCAGATTCAAAAAGAACATTAAATTTCCCTTAAAATGACATATCCCAAAAAATATTATAGTCGAGTAACGAAAAATTACAGAATTTTTGGAAATATTTTGCGGAAACCAAATCGGGCGTCCAATTTTACATAAAAGTCCCTTTGAAACCAAATTCCATCTCATCACCATTCCAGGCTGCAAATTATTTGAAACACCTCTTTTTTCAATTGTTAAAAAAATGAAGGGGTAGTCTGCCCCTCCGTCACGAGATATCGAAAAATGTAACTCGGATTCTTGATCAAGGACAAAAGATACCTCCTAGGACAAAGTTTTACGCAAATCGAAGAGGGATCGGGGCAATTTTTCCGATTTCTTGTGAGTTAGTGGAGAATTACCCTTTCGAAAATGAAACAAATTGATTTTGAAGTAAATCCATGAATATTTTTGCAATTTATGCTTTATATTTAATTTATTTTATTTTTGTGATTTATGTTTACCATTAATTTCTCAAATATGGCGTGAACCAAGCCTTGGGCTAATTTCTGCACATTAAGAGGTGCTTTTCTTCAAAGTTTATTGATAAAATATTTTTTTGACGATTTTAAAAGACTGAAGTACGTCTAAAGGTAAGATGTAGATTGTTTAACACAGCATATGAAGTTAATACTGCAAGAGTTAGCGGTTGGTGATCGTGGCTGAGCTGATAACAATGAATGCGGCTGAAACTCGATGCCTCTGCTCTCTTGTGCTGGGATTCCTATCTGTAAGCACGGTATTGAAACTCGTCTGAAAAACCTGTATCATTTTTGACAAAGAACTTTGTCCTAAGGTTTCTATACGTGGTGTCAATCCAAAATTTTCGCGAAGCGAAAACGTTACGTGACGAATTCCCCTCTCGGCAAATTTCCCCTCTTTTTGGTGCACGCTGGTTGGATGAACGAACGTTTCCCAATCAGTCGATCGAGAGACGTGAGATTGATGTATCTAAAATCTCCCCCCACTCCACCTCATAATTTTCGGATCGTCGACGAGCCAACAAAACTCGGCTCGGTCGGTTCCGAAAATTCATTCTATTGCTGGACGACGACGAGGACACATCAGAAGCAGATGGCCTGGTGGCCCGGTAGCAGACGGCCTGGAGGTCCGGAAGCAGATGGCTTGGAGGCAAGGACCAGCTAAGACATACCGGTCGCGTGAGTCGATCATTGGAACTGGCCACCACCTGGAGTGGCCGGAGGCCCCGCGGATGTTCCGATGGGGGGACATTTGCCGGACCGTAAGAGTTGTGGCAATATGGGTATCAAACTTTAGGGATTTTGATACTGGACATGAAATTTGACATTTTGGCAGTAGTGGCCACCACCTGGAGTGGCCGGAGGCCCCGGGGATGTTCCGATGGGGGGACATTTGCCGGACCGTAAGAGTTGGGGCAATATGGGTATCAAACTTTATGGTTTTTGATACCGGACATGAAATTTGACATTTCGGCAGTAGTGACCACAATCCGGAGTGGCCGGAGGCCCCGGGGATGTTCCGATAAAGGGACATTTGCGGAACCATAAGAGTTGGGGCAATATGGGAATCAAACTTAATGGTTTTTGATACCGGACATGAAATTTGACATTTCGGCAGTAGTGACCACAATCCGGAGTGGCCGGAGGCCCCGGGGATGTTCCGATAAGGGGACATTTGCGGAACCATAAGAGTTGGGGCAATATGGGTATCAAACTTTAAGGATTTTGATACTGGACATGAAATTTGACATTTTGGCAGTAGTGGCCACCACCTGGAGTGTCCGGAGGCCCCGGGGATGTTCCGATGGGGGGACATTTGCCGGACCGTAAGAGTTGGGGCAATATGGGTATCAAACTTAATGGTTTTTGATACCAGACATGAAATTTGACATTTTGGCAGTAGTGGCCACAATCCGGAGTGGCCGGAGGCCCCGCGGATGTTCCGATGGGGGGACATTTGCCGGACCGTAAGAGTTGGGGCAATATGGGTATCAAACTTTATGGTTTTTGATACTGGACATGAAATTTGACATTTTGGCAGTAGTGGCCACCACCTGGAGTGTCCGGAGGCCCCGGGGATGTTCCGATGGGGGGACATTTGCCGGACCGTAAGAGTTGGGGCAATATGGGTATCAAACTTTATGGTTTTTGATACCGGACATGAAATTTGACATTTCGGCAGTAGTGACCACAATCCGGAGTGGCCGGAGGCCCCGGGGATGTTCCGATAAAGGGACATTTGCGGAACCATAAGAGTTGGGGCAATATGGGAATCAAACTTAATGGTTTTTGATACCGGACATGAAATTTGACATTTCGGCAGTAGTGACCACAATCCGGAGTGGCCGGAGGCCCCGGGGATGTTCCGATAAGGGGACATTTGCGGAACCATAAGAGTTGGGGCAATATGGGTATCAAACTTTAAGGATTTTGATACTGGACATGAAATTTGACATTTTGGCAGTAGTGGCCACCACCTGGAGTGTCCGGAGGCCCCGGGGATGTTCCGATGGGGGGACATTTGCCGGACCGTAAGAGTTGGGGCAATATGGGTATCAAACTTAATGGTTTTTGATACCGGACATGAAATTTGACATTTTGGCAGTAGTGGCCACAATCCGGAGTGGCCGGAGGCCCCGCGGATGTTCCGATGGGGGGACATTTGCCGGACCGTAAGAGTTGGGGCAATATGGGTATCAAACTTTATGGTTTTTGATACTGGACATGAAATTTGACATTTTGGCAGTAGTGGCCACCACCTGGAGTGGCCGGAGGCCCCGGGATGTTCCGATAAGGGGACATTTGCGGAACCATAAGAGTTGGGGCAATATGGGTATCAAACTTTAGGGATTTTGATACTGGACATGAAATTTGATGTTTCGGCAGTAGTGACCACAATCCGGAGTGGCCGGAGGCCCCGGGGATGTTCCGATGGGGGGACATTTGCCGAACCGTAAGAGTTGGGGCAATATGGGTATCAAACTTTAGGGATTTTGATACTGGACATGAAATTTGACATTTTGGCAGTAGTGGCCACCACCTGGAGTGTCCGGAGGCCCCGGGGATGTTCCGATGGGGGGACATTTGCCGGACCGTAAGAGTTGGGGCAATATGGGTATCAAACTTTATGGTTTTTGATACCAGACATGAAATTTGACATTTCGGCAGTAGTGGCCACAATCCGGAGTGGCCGGAGGCCCCGCGGATGTTCCGATGGGGGGACATTTGCCGGACCGTAAGAGTTGGGGCAATATGGGAATCAAACTTAATGGTTTTTGATACCGGACATGAAATTTGACATTTCGGCAGTAGTGACCACAATCCGGAGTGGCCGGAGGCCCCGGGGATGTTCCGATAAGGGGACATTTGCGGAACCATAAGAGTTGGGGCAATATGGGTATCCAACTTTAAGGATTTTGATACTGGACATGAAATTTGACATTTTGGCAGTAGTGGCCACCACCTGGAGTGTCCGGAGGCCCCGGGGATGTTCCGATGGGGGGACATTTGCCGGACCGTAAGAGTTGGGGCAATATGGGTATCAAACTTTATGGTTTTTGATACTGGGCATGAAATTTTACATTTCGGCAGTAGTGGCCACAATCCGGAGTGGCCGGAGGCCCCGCGGATGTTCCGATGGGGGGACATTTGCCGAACCGTAAGAGTTGGGGCAATATGGGTATCAAACTTTATGGTATTTGATACTGAACATGAAATTTGACATTTCGGCAGTAGTGGCCACAATCCGGAGCGGCCGGAGGCCCCGCGGATGTTCCGATGGGGGGACATTTGCTGGACCGTAAGAGTTGGGGCAATATGGGTATCAAACCTAATGGTTTTTGATACCGGACATGAAATTTGACATTTTGGCAGTAGTGGCCAAAATCCGAAGTGGCCGGAGGCCCCGGGGATGTTCCGATGAGGGGACATTTGCCGGACCGTAAGAGTTGGGGCAATATGGGTATCAAACTTAATGATTTTTTATACTGGACATAAAAAGTTGCATTTGGCCATTATCTGAAATTAAGCAGTTAAAATATGCTAATGCTAAGCAGTTAAAATATATTGCTTATTAGGCAGGAAGTAATAAATAGACTACTGCAATGCACATTTTTTTGTGCCACTGTGAAAATCTGTTTCTGGAAATTTAGAATAACTATCTCGTAATCATTAAGAGCCCTGTAAAGGGTAGTTTTTAATGTCTGCTGTTCAAATTTCCTTTACTGCCGCCGATTGCTTGCAACAGCCTTGCAAAAACATTCCCGCATCTTGGTAACTTTCGAGTGGTGAAGGAAAGTAAATTGATTTCACTTCGATTTCTATTTCAGCTCCACTTGCAATTTCCGTCCCCTTAGTTCGATAGGACGGTTATTATAAGGGGGGAATTTGGACCGGACATTCTAATCGAAAATTTCAACAATCATCTTGCAAAGTTCTTTGTCATACTGGTCATGTGTAACATAACCACCTGCACCTTTTTTTTCCTTCAAAACGGTGGCGCCGCGTGGTGATAGCTGCCCTGTTTATTACACTGTGAATTTATCCATGGCTAATCCAAGGAACCAAAATGTGACAACAGAAATGTCCGCCCAAAAGGGGTTTGCACTTAAACATATTATTTTTAACAAATTTTCGAACAAATCAGCAACGACTCACAAGTTTGATAGTCGAACTACACTTAAAAGTTGGTTTTGTTATTTGTTTTTGCAAAACCGCATATTTTCTAACGAAAGTGCCAAAAATATTCGTGATTACCTTTTGCCTCTTGGTGGCGCTTTGTGTTAGTAAGTGTGTGGTCGATGTTTGCAGAAGTGCACGCAGAACACAGGACAGTGAGGACTAGCAAAAATGCCTCACTTTCTTCTGATACAAGTCGCCATATTGAAATTGCTTGAAGATTCATACCCGTGCTGTAAGTTAGAACTACAGAGCACGATGGCATCGAATTATTGATTGCAATGTTATCAAACAAAATAACCAAACTGGCTGGATTAACCAAAACAAAACATCACGTTAAGAAAACTTTCCCCAGTTGTTTGGAACTCGGAACCGTTTACTATAAAAAGTTGTTTTTGAAATCAGACATATTCACTTGGTCACATTCAGGCTTGGTTGAAGCATCGGGCTCAGTTATACGAAAATCTAAGATGTGGAATTCACGTACAATGAAGATCGCTGTGAGCTCGTCTTTGTTTATTTCGGGAATAATGCTTAGTTTGGTCAGGCTTTCCGAACAACGTACAACAGAAAAGTCTTTGAAGACTGGTAAGCTAAATTTCAATACAATTTTTGTAAATGTTGTTAAATTCCTTATTTTTGTAGGTGTTACCAACGAATCACACCTTATCGAACTGGGTCTTGTGCTGGATAACGCTCTGTACCAGCAGTTCGACCAGGATGACGATCAGGCGAAGCTGTACATTTTCAGTCTGGTGAAGCAATCCAACGCATTGCTCCGTCCAATCAACGTATCCGTCCACCTCGTTTACGTAACCATGTGGAAGGATCACAACGAAATCCCGGTCATTAACGACACCGTCGCAACGTTAACTAATTTTCAAACCTTTGTAAGGAATATCGACGTGACAAAAGCTAACCTAGACACAGTCATTCTACTCAGTGGATTCCGCGATCTTGACATGCCATCTGCGGCATATCTGAGAAGTATTTGCAAACAAACTCCGAGTGCTGCCGTGGTTCGGATCGATACGGTTCAAAGCCGGCAAAACGCTGCCGTTGTAGTTCACGAGATTGGACACCTTCTCGGAGCTGAGCATGACCACAAGTGTCGCGGCTGTGTTATGAGCCCATTCATTGACGACTGGAGTGACGAAGGATGGAGTCGGCGGTCACAGCGGGAGTTGGTGGAGGTGAAGGAAGAGGGACTGTGGAAATGTTTGAGGAATAAGCCGAGCAAGGTGGATGGTGAAAGTGATGGAAATAGTGGCTGATGATTTGTTAGGCAGCGAAGTGATCAAGAACATAGGTTGACAACAACATTTCGAGGAAGTTTTTAAAATTGTCAAATTGACGAAGAAAATTTTCACAATTATTCAAAATTTTAATAATTTCTATGTATTCAATCTTATTTTAATAAAGCAGTCGAAGCTTGGATATCAACTTCAGTGGCAGTTTACTATTAGTTTCATTTGCAGATTCAAAGGAATTTACAATAGAAATATTATTGGCAGTTTTAGGGCTGACAGTATCAGAGGATGTTTCAGTCTCTATTTCAGTTTCAAGGCAGTTTCAGTCCCAATTTCAGTAGTAATATCATGGACAGTTTCAGTCTCAACTTAAGTAGCAATTTAATTGGATGTTTTCAAAGGCACTTTCAGTCACAATTTCAGCACCAGTTAGAGTGGCTATTTCAAAGCCAGTTGTCAGTTTTGGTAGCAATTTTATCGGCAGTGGCAGTTTGAGTCACAACTTTATTGGCAGATTTAAGAGGCAGTTTCAGTCTAAATTTAAGTATCAATTTTATTTGCAGTTTCAGAAGCAGTTTGAGTCAAAATTTTGAGAGCTGTTTCAGAGGCAGATTCAGTCACAATTTCATTTTTGTGGCAGTTTGAGTCACAATTTAATTAGCAGATTTCATTTACAGTTTCAGAAGCAGTTTTGGTTTCAGTGTCAGTTTCAGGGGCAGCTTCAGTCACAATTTCAGTACCAGTTCGGGTCACAATTGAATTGGCAGATTTTATAGACAATTTCAGTTTAATTTAAGTATCAATTTCATTTGCAGTTTCAGAGGTAGTTTTAGTGGGAGTTTCAGAGGCAGATTCAGTCACATTTTCAGAACAATTTTTTGTGGCAGTTTCAGATACAGTTGCAGTGGCAGTTAAAGTCACAATTTCATTGGAAGATTGCATAGGCAGATTTGGTCACAATTTCAGTACCATTTTTGTGGCAGTTTCAGAGGCAGTTTGAGTCACAATTTCATTGGCTTATTTCAGAGGCAGCTTCAGTTTCAATTTAAGTATAAATTTCATTTGAAGTTTGGGACACAATGTCAAGAGAAGCTTCAGAGGCAGTTTCAGTGGCAGTTTGTGAGGCAGATTCAGTCACATTTCAGTACCATTTTTTGTGCAGTTTCAGAGGCAGTTTGGGTCAAGATTTCATTGGCAGATTTCAGATGCAGTTTCAGTCTCAATTCATGTATAAATTTCATTAGCATTTTCAGAAGCAGTTCGAGTCACAATTTCAGCAGTTTTAGAAACAGTTTCAGTGGCAGTTTGAGATGCAGATTCAGTCGCAATTTAAGAACCATTTTTTGTGGCAGTTTCAGAAACAGTTTCAGATGTAGTTTGAATCACAATTTCATTGGCAGATTTCAGAGGCAGTTTCAGTCTTAATTTAAGTTTACATTTCATTTGCAATTTCAGAAGCAGTTTGAGTCACAATTTCATTGGCAGATTTCAGAGGCAGTTTCAGTGGCAGTTTCAGAGGCAGATTCAGTCACATTTCCAGTACCATTTTTTGTGGCAGTTTCAGATGCAGTTGCAGTGGCAGTTTAAGTCACAATTTCATTGGAAGATTGCAGAGGCAGATTAAGTCACAATTTCAGTATCATTTTTGTGGCAGTTTCTGAGGCAATTTGAGTCACAATTTTATTGACAGATTTCAAAGGCAGTTTCAGGCTCAATTTAAGTGTAAATTTCATTTGCAGTTTCAGAGGCAGTTTGAGTCACAATTTCATTGGCAGATTTCTGAGGCAGTTTCAGTCTCAATTCAAGTATAAATTACATTTGCAGTTTCAGAAGCAGTTCGAGTCACAATTTCAGCAGTTTTAGAAACAGTTTCAGTGGCAGTTTCAGATGCAGATTCAGTCACAATTTCAGTACCATTTTTTGTGGCAGTTTCAGTGACAGTTTCAGTCACAATTTCAGTGGCAGTTTCAGAGAAAGTTTCAGAGAAAGTTTCAGAGCATTTTAAAAGGCAGTTTCTGAGAAATTTTCCGTCTTGGTTTGATAAGCGATTTCAGTATTTAAGTTTAGACCATTTTTGACCATCGTTCTTCCATAAATTGGCATTCATACCAGCATAAACCATAGCCACTCCATTAAGCCCTCCGTGACCATAAATATTCACATCAGAATAACAAGCATCACACTTCATCCCGAAAGCAAAAGGTCGAGGTCAGAACCATCCCTTCCCCCCCCTCAACAAATCCATTAGGGTGTATTTCCGCCCGGTGATGGAACCACGTCTCGATAGTCCAATTTAGCATTCCACTCTCGCATTTCCGACCTGCCAATTACCGGTGAGGAAGGACACGTCTTCCTGCCCAAGAGAGTGTGCGAAGAAGGTGTCGACGGAAGGTGTCGACGACACTCATCTGCATAGATTTGTGCGCACCTCGCTAGGAACTCAGCTTCGACACCAGTTGGTCTTCCGGGGTCGATGGAAATCGTAGGGATTCTTCATAGGGTTGGGGAAATGGCATTCCAGGCAGCTAAAGGGGGGGGAAACCATAAATTATGCAGCAGATTAGAGACGGAACTAGAGGACTTTCAAAAATGTTGGAGGAGTGATCGAGGGGTTTCAAATTTTCCAACCGAATCCGTGAAATAGTTGACGCCATTGGGCAAGTTTAGTCAGACCGGCAAGGTTGGTGTTATGATCGACGCACCGTGGGATGGAAATCGAAGGTTGTAAACTTTTAGTGAGCCAAACACGACAAAAAAAGGGTTATATTTAGCTTACATTCGAGAAAACAGAAAAAAAATGCATATTTATATAAATCTTGTCGAAACATTTGAAAATTAAACATATTGAAAACAGAAAAAAAGACAATGATAAAATTAAATCGACACAAATAAGGTCACAACAAACATGAAAATTCGCCTCGGCCAATCTCGCCAGATACTCCCTACCGGTAGTATCATCTTTTGCATATTTAACAAACTTCCTTAGCAAACGTCTGCGAAAAAAAACAAGACAAAATTAACACTACATCACCAGTTCTCGGAACCGATCACACTCCGAGACTGCGAACTAACTCGAGAAAATAAAACGGCAAATTAATGACATATTTGGAACGCGAAATTTATGACATCTCGTAAACATATTTATTGGCTCGTCGCTGACTTGCCAGACCGAACTGATGCTGCGGGGATGCTCAAGTGTATAATATGCAAATGAGTGGCTCAAAACCTGATTGGAGTTGGATTTGCCTAGTCGAATCGTTTTGTGGGCCGTTGGCAAACTGGGATTTATTGGAATTTTGTGCGTCGAACGGGTGGAAATCGTAGAAGAACCAGAAGCTTCACATTGATGTAGGATTATTGGGCTGTAGATAAAAATGAGGTTGGCATCCCGGAGCTGGGAACATTTTTTGGCGTGAAATTGTGAAAATTTTCAGTATTTTCGAACTTCGAACTCGTTTAAAAGTTTCAATATTTTTCTTAAAGAAATCAAGTTTCGCACCAAATTCAACATTCTTTTCATTAGTCCCTAAATCAAGCACTAATGTCCCCTCGAAACTCATTACTCTAATTAGTACGCCGGATGCATCTGCGAATGACCAGCCAGCAGCTCTCAGTCAGATCCCAACATTTTGGGAAAATCCCTTCACATTGGAGCACGTCAGCTCTTCTGCAGTGCTTTGATGGCTACCCCTTAACCCTTGGCTACTGAGGAATTTTTCCTTCCAAATTGTATTTTAATAAAACTCTAAGAAATTTTTCAAAAAAGGACAAAATACATCTTCAAAACATGCAATGAGGGTTAAATCCGCACCTAATTGAAGCAGGTTGATTTTAATTTAATCCTGAAATGGCCTGGCCAAAGAACTTTATTTTCCCCAATTTAGCCAAGGGGAAACTTTTTTAATTTATCCGCCCTCTTCTCCTGGTAGTCTCCTTTGGCGCTCCTGGCATGAATCAGACGAGATTGAGTGAGGGCGGGGTAACTTGAAGAGAGCATAAAACAAACATAAGCTACTGCTGCACTTTGCTACAAGCACAGCAGGGATGATGGTGTGGCGCGATCATGATGGTCATCATGAGGCTGCTGGTTTTGACTTTTTGACATTACGATTTAAAGTTGAAAAATCGACCGGAAGTCATTTTATTTTGAAATCTAAATCTTGCATTTTCAATTCAATTTTCATGTTTTGCTTTTCACTATTCACTGTTCATTTTTCACTTTTTCTCTTTTTCGTTTTTTCACACTGCCTTTTGACCTTTGAATTTTGACTTTTGACTTTTGACTTATGACTTATGACTTATGACTTATGACTTATGACTTATGACTTATGACTTATGACTTATGACTTATGACTTATGACTTATGACTTATGACTTATGACTTATGACTTATGACTTATGACTTATGACTTATGACTTATGACTTATGACTTATGACTTATGACTTATGACTTATGACTTATGACTTATGACTTATGACTTATGACTTATGACTTATGACTTATGACTTATGACTTATGACTTATGACTTATGACTTATGACTTATGACTTTTGACTTTTGACTTTTGACTTTTGACTTTTGACTTTTGACTTTTGACTTTTGACTTTTGACTTTTGACTTTTGACTTTTGACTTTTGACTTTTGACTTTTGACTTTTGACTTTTGACTTTTGACTTTTGACTTTTGACTTTTGACTTTTGACTTTTGACTTTTGACTTTTGACTTTTGACTTTTGACTTTTGACTTTTGACTTTTGACTTTTGACTTTTGACTTTTGATTTTTGACTTCTGACTTTTGACTTTTGACTTTTGACTTTGACTTTTGACATTTGACTTTTGACTTTTGTCTTTTGACTTTTGACTTTTGACTTTTGACTTTTGACTTTTGACTTTTGACTTTTGACTTTTGACTTTTGACTTTTGACTTTTGACTTTTGACTTTTGACTTTTGACTTTTGACTTTTGACTTTTGACTTTTGACTTTTGATTTTATTATTTTATGATTTTATGATTTTATGATTTTATGATTTTATGATTTTATGATTTTATGATTTTATGATTTTATGATTTTATGATTTTATGATTTTATGATTTTATGATTTTATGATTTTATGATTTTATGATTTTATGATTTTATGATTTTATGATTTTATGATTTTATGATTTTATGATTTTATGATTTTATGATTTTATGATTTTATGATTTTTATGATTTTATTTTTTTTTTTCAAATTGTTTGATTTTTCCACAGTCCACGTCACGTCACAAATTTCGCCGGTTAATTGCGCCCGTTTTCTTCTTCATATCTTCATCGCTCAATCTCTGTCCTCCTCAAAATGAAGCAAGCAGGCAAAGTTTTAGCTCAGAATCATGCTGGCTCACCATCATTTAATTTCAGCAACTTTTTTGCACTTTCTGTGCGCGCCCTCCTTCTTTCAGCTCAACACTCTGCGGGACTTTTCCTTCTTTTCCCCCCGAGGGTGAGTGTTTGTTTTCTGAAAAGTTTATCTTCCAATTCTGGCCCCGGGGGCATAAACTGTCCAACAGGGATGCTGCAAGGTAATTGAACCTGGCTTAATTAGTTTGAAGCTAGTGTGGATGTGCTACGCAACGGCAGTTAGATAAATTCGTAACTGAGCTTATCAGCACAGGTACATTCCAGGGGTCTCGACAGTATAGAAGGTCTCGCTTAAGGTCTCTCAAAAAGAAAAAAAAACTCATCAGAGTCAGGAGGTTCTGCGGCTGGGCGGACCAACTAAATAGCTTAATTAAAATTCTCGTTATCTTATCCCGGCGTTGATCGGATCGGATCGAATCGGCGGTCCAGAAGCACCAGAGCCTCAAGATCAGGTCCAGCGGCTTCTGTTTTGGTAGATTGGTGGCCTGTCGGCGTTTAGCGTTTCTTGAAAAAGTGCAATTCGACATCCTCCTCCAATAAGATATGTCAGTTTATGGGTGAATGTTTGGTTCTGGGATGAGTTTTGCCTTGGAATTGGTTCGATTTTGGTTGGAATTTATGTGGCACAGGATTTGGTGATGTAATTGTTTATGAAAATGTGTGTGGATCATTTGAAAGTGGTCCGAAATGTGAATTGCATCCGAAAAATGGCAACCATAAACTTTATCGTAATTGATCTGAAAGAGTTAAACTTAAAAATGGTTGATTGCTAATTTTTATAAAAAAAAATATTTTAGCGATACTTCAAAACTTATCATTACAACACTAATCATAAAATTGTCCACATTTCTTCAAACATAGTGCCACTATCACCCCAACGATGACCTACTAAGCAAACATGCCAAATTTGGATTCACCTTCAGGCCTCTCCCAAAAACTCAAATCCCCAAAATGAGCTGCCTCCCTCCCCATAAAAAGCAGGATTTTCATTCTGTTGATCAGCCACGGACTTCACATTATATGACGGTGTTTTTTTACGACCATCTCAGTTGACTGGCTGCGTTCTCGAAAAAGAGTGTCCACCCCGTTATAAGCCGAGCAATAAACCAATAGAACCGGCCTCGATGACTGGCCAAAGTCGGCCTGCATAAAATATAGACGTTAATTCCTGGTCCAGAACCGGACCAAGGAAGAAAGCTATTTCGATTATGTGGCTTAATCGGCCAAGACGCCGCCGCCGCTGAGGATCACCGTGGCCAATCGAAAGTGGTTTTATTGAGGTTCTCATCGGTGCCGCCGCCGTGTCTTACGGGCTTTGTCATCGATTTATTCCGGAGAAATTGGTTACGGAACTCTTCGAGAAGGTGATGGTTTTCAAATTTGAGGTTAGTTTAAGGAATTGGGTCAACGAGGTTCTCGTTACTTGAAGGTTGTTTTGAAGTTTCTTAATTTCAGAAACGTAATTTCAACTTGAAGGCGACCTTCAATTCCTCAAAGTTCACCTCCAGATCAATCCCACCTGCAAACGGCAGCCCCTCCTGAGAACATTTCCTGTCCAGAAGCCCCCCGCAAGGGGTCGCTGCCCTTGATTAATCTATTCTCTATCAGTTCGAACCCATGGAAAGATTTCAGCTCCGTCATCACTTTGGATCGAAATTGAATTATGAAGATACGCTGAACATGCCCAACTCGCGCCGACTAATGGAATTAAGGCTGGACGCCCGGCGGGAATTACGATCATCAACCAAGGCTTGGCCACTGGCTTGGTACTACTATCACTATCAATCAAGCTTTCGGCGGAGGTCCCAAAAGTGCTTCTTCTTGTAGTCGCGCGGGTGGTTGAGGTGGCGTCGGCGAAATCAAAGGTCCACCGGTTTACCGTTTGATTTGAAGGTTGATGGCCGACGGAAGATGAAAGTGTTGAAGCGTTAGAATCGCTTTTTTTGGGAGGTGACGTTCTGATGGAGGAAGGTCGTTGAACTGATGGTGTTCAAAATCACACGCAAAATTCGTTGGAATTGATTCGAATATTATGACTAATTCTAAAAATTAAATCGTCCAGTAATCTATCCAAACTGCTCAAACCAAACTCTAAACCCTATTTACGATTACAGTCACGCAGTTCCAACTGGCGTGACTTCCCGATCTGTATGGGTTCACGGTATTGGCAAATATTTCCACGTCCAAACATCCATTGGAGCTTCCACCTTCTGTACCTAATGATGACAGGTCCCCGAAGGGCAAGTCATCAATATGTTTAACACATCAGCTTCGAGTGACACTGTCCAGTTTCAGTGTTGTGGCTTTGGCTTGCCGAAGAGCCGTCAGCCGTCAATCACGAATCGCTAATCGGGGATAGGGTGGATTGTTCAAGTTGAAATTCTAGAGACAATTTTCAAAAGGTTCAAACTAAAAAGAATAGTTCTAACAAATTATACTATTCAAATTCCACTCTCGTAAAATCACACCATCACACAGAAAAAAAATCAATTCTCGTAATCGTGAATTAAGTTCACGAATGTGAGAACCACGAAGGAATTTATTCATGAGTATGGTGCATTTGCACCATAAACGTGTATATATTCCTTCGTGGTTCTCGCATTCGTGAATTTAATTCACGATTTCGAGAATTGGCTTTTTTCAGTGCAAGTGAGCACAAAAGGTGTGATTTGTGCGGACGCAGAAAAGTGCAGATATTTATCATACACTTCCAGAGCTGGAGTGTTGCATTCTGAGAGCCAATGGGCAATACTCGAGTGATCCCTCTGCACTGCAGCCCAAAGGGAGAAATGCAAATGGACGGACTCGGACAGCCATCTGTTTCCTGTCATTCGATTGTTCGTACTCGTAGGGGTTTGCACTTGTGAATGGTGGAGATGTTAGACTGGGGGGTTATACCTCGATTACGTTTAGCTTAGATTATTTTAGCTCTTTTGAAATGGATGAGTAATTTTCAAAACCCTTGATTTTTTTAAATTGTATCATTTGATTTTAATAATCTTTTGCCTTTGCCTTGTGTATGTGTGTGTGTATGTATGTATGTGACCAAGCTTATGTTTCTAGGCACTGGCTGAACCGATTTGACCCGAACTTGTTGCATTCGACTTGGTTTAGGGTCCCATAAATCGAGTTTTATACAGAATGAAGTTTCGATAAGAAGTTCAAAAGTTATGTATAAAAATGTGTTTTCACATATATTTGGATCTCACTTAACTGTATGTAAACTATGTCCGGGTCCATCATCCGACCCATCGTTGGTTAGGTTATCAAAAGACCTTTCCAACGAGTGCAAAACATTGAAGATCTGGCAACCCTGTCTCAAAATATGGCCACTTAAGTGATATTGATGTACTTTTTTGAAGCCGAATCTCTCTTAAATGTATGTAAACTATGTTCGGATCCACTATCCGACCCATTGTTGGTTAGGTTATCAAGAGACCTTTCCAACGAGTCCACAACATCGAAGATCTGGTAACCCTGTCTTGAGTTATGACCACTTAAGTGATATTTATGTACTTTTTTGAAGCCGGATCTCACTTAAATGCATGTAAACGATGTCCGGATCCATCATACGACCCATCGTTGGTTAGGTAATAAAGAGACCTTTCCAACGAGTCCACAACATTGAAGATCTGGCAACCCTGTCTTGAGATATGGCCACTTAAGTGATATTGATGTACTTTTTTGAAGCCGGATCTCTCTTAAATGTATGTAAGATATGTCCGGATCCTCTATCCGACCCATTGTTGGTTAGGTTATCAAAAGACCTTTCCAACGAGTCCAAAACATTGAAGATGTGGCAACCCGTCTTGAGATATGGCCTCTTAAGTGATATTGATGTACTTTTTTGAAGCCGGATCTCACTTAAATGTATGTAAACTATGTCCGGGTCCATCATCCGACCCATTAATGGTTAAGCTATCAAAAGACCTTTCCAACGAGTCCAAAACATTGAAGATCTGGCAACCCTGTCTCGAGACATGGCCACTTAAGTGATATCGATGTACTTTTTGGAAGCTGGATCTAAAAAATAGATGAAACTTGTGTACAGCCATTGTTGTGAGGAAGGCTCCAACCACATAGGTAGATTAAGTTAGTTTTTTGATAAGAAATGCTCCAAGAAATTATTCACTTAAAAAAAACAATATTTTTAATGACCAAAAAAATACTTCATAAGTCTTTTTTTTAATACAGTCGACTCTCTGGCTGTCAATATTGAAGGGACCGTCGAGGAAAAGAGTTATCAAATTATAGAACCAGTGCGAAATGAGTACTAGATTAAAACTGTAAATGTGCAAAGTGGAGTACAGCTGTCAGCAAAACAAAGTCAAAGGTAATTAATTGTTTAGTTAAATCTTCGATGTATTCTTAGGTCGCATTCAATTATAAATAAAACTGCTTCTTGTTTTGTGAATAATAAGCTTAGTTATATTATTTAATCGTTCATAAATTCAGAAAGCAACAACAATAACAAATCGATCAGTACTTCTGCTGAAGAAACTGTTCAAGCGCATAGTAAATTCCAAACATTTCAGCAGGAACATTTTCAGTAGCCGCCAGAATGTTGTTCATAGCGCCCAGCGTGTTACGAACCATGCTGCTGGTCACTTCCAATGGCTGTTGGGGGTCGTCTTCCGTATCTTCGACGTCTTCCCCGTTTACTGATTTTGGCTCAGTAACGAATTCGAGAATGTCGTCGTCCGACATCAGCTCAGCAGTGGTCAAATCGTCATCAACATTGCAATACGCCGAAAATGAGACACCTTCGGACAAGTGCGCCATCATATCATCTGTAATGGTGGGAAGATCTTCCTGGATGTCTTCATTCCATTGTTGATTAGCATCCGGACAGACGAATCCGGCTTTGGCGAAGCAATTGGCGATAGTGGACGGTTTCACGTCCGCTGCCCAATTCCTGGACATGTACTTTATCGCATCCAGAACGGTTATGTCGGAGAAATCCTTTAAATAAGTTAAAGTTAAATACATTTTTTTTTTCATTCAACATTTAAAAAAATACCTTTTTCTGCTCCATTTCATCCAATCTGCGCTTAACCAAAGAGTAGCGATAGTAATGCTTAAGATTCTTTATGATTCCAAGGTCCAACGGTTGCAGCACTGAAGTCGCGTTGGGCGGGAAAAACTGCAAGTTGATGTTTATCAGCTTGTCTTGAAGGCGTTTGGGATGAGCGGTGCAATTATCGACAAACATCAGCACCTTCCGATTCTCTTCTCCAAACTTCCTGTCAAGATCGTTCAACCACTTCTCAAATATGAGTGAAGTCATCCAGGCTTTCGAGTTGCTCTCGTAAATTACGGGGAGAGATTTCACGTTTTTAAAACAACGCGGCTTCTTGCTCTTACCGATCACCAACAACGGTAACTTATCCGAGCCGTCCATGTTGGTGGCGCACAGGACGGTGATTCGTTGCTTGGAGTATTTACCGCCGTGGCACGCCTCACTCTGCATCGTGTAGGTTTTTATCGGGGAGGCACTTATAGAACGAGGCAGTTTCGTCAGCGTTGTAAATGTCCTTCGGATCGTAGCCGCGAACCAGATCCGGCAGCGTTTTCTGCTTGAAGTCGTCGCACATGTTCGTATCAACGCTGGCACTCTCGCCACAGAGCTTCTTGAACGCAAGATTTTGCCGTTTTGCGAACTTTGAGAGCCAGCCGGCGCTTCCTTTGAACTCAGTAAAGCCGAGCTGACAGGCGAAATCCTTAGCTTTTTCACGGATCATGATCCCGGAAAGCGGCAGATTGTTTTCCCGCGCTTGTTGGACAAACAGCTTCATGGCCTTTTCAAGGCGTTCGTTCGAGACGGCTCGTGGCTTTCGAAGATTGCCCTTGTCTTGCATCGCAATCCACTTCTCCTTGTTTTTGACGACAGTGGACACGGTGCTTTGAGGGACGCCGTAAGTTTCCGAGATTGCACCGATCTTCCAGCCAGCTGCGTGCTTTTCAATAATCTTCATCCGCTCGTGAACGGTCAAAACCGTTAGTTTCCTCCGAGTATCTGGCCGGGGCGACATTTTCGGGATAAGAGATGGAGACAACTTCGAACCGGAACACAGCACAAACGTCAAACTTATGTTCGTAAAACTTCGCTTCTAGATAATCACATCATTGGAGGCCATGACACGTAACCATATCGATAGCCAGAATGTAATTTTCATTCAATCATGTTCCTAGGGACCGTCGAGGAAAAGGGTCGTCGAACAAAAGAGAATATTGAGGAATGAAGAAAATCAAAGTATGCAAACTGAAGGGACTGAAAAATTTATTGACAGCAGGAGCAATATTGATATCGAGAAGATCGACAGCCAGAGAGTCGACTGTAATACCAATATTTAACAGGAGACATTTCCTGCGTGAAAACCGCAAATGGCCAATGAAACTATTTTATATCATTAGTTTGCCCAAAGAAATCTCCAAAGAATTTTGTAGCTCTAAATTAATATTGAAAAACGTTACTTAATCCACCCTTAGGTGGTTGGTGCCTTCCTCTCATTCAAAGGGTAATGCTATCCAAAAAAAGACACGCTCGTGGGAAGGTCTTTAAATTACCTATCCAAAGATAGGTCACATGATATATTTGGAATACGTTTTCATCTAAATATCTGAGAACTAGCCTCCAAAAAGTGTATAAATAACTCTTAAGTTCTTATAACTTTTGATAGGGTTGTCAGATCTTCAATGTTTTGGACGCGTTGGAAAGGTCTTTTGATTACCTGTTCAACGACGGACGCATGATAGATCCGGACAACGTTTTCATCGTGATATCTGAGATCCGGCTTCCAAAAAGTGCATAAATAACACTTAATTTCTAATAACTTTTGATAGGGTTGTCAGATCTTCAATGTATTGGTCGCGTTGGAAAGGTCTTTTAAATACCTTTCTGAAAATGTATAACATGCTGGGGTTTCTTACAAAAACCACCCTTTTTACAATCTTCCGGGCTTTAGTCAAAATCCTTTTTTTAACATAACTTTTGAAGTACTTTACTAAACTTCATAATTTTCAATAGGGACTTATGGGACCCCAAGACGAATCGAATGAGACCAAAACGGTCCAAATCGGTTAAGCCAGTGCTGAGATAATCGAGTGCATATTTTTTGGTGCACAGACCCACATCCCTACACACACACACAGACATTTGCTCAGAATTCGATTCTGAGTCGATAGGTATACATGAAGGTGGGTCTTGGAGGTCTAATTGAGAAGTTCAGTTTTCGAGTGATTTTATAGCCTTTCCTCAGTAAGGTCAGGAAGGCAAAAAGGATATATGTAACTATTCGAAAGTCTGTGCCTTGGGAAGGAATTCTCTTATCGATTTGGTGTCTTCGGCAAACTTCTAGGTATGTAAGTATGTGCAAAAATTTCGCGGTCAGGTTATGAATTTCTAATCAAATATTTTCTATAAAAACGTTTTTTTTTTATTTTTAAAATAGAGCTCATGAGGCCGTTGCAAATATTTTTTAAAAACGGGGACTTTCTTTAAAAAAACTCAGAAAATGTTCTTTAAGTTAAAAAAACAATGATAAATCACAACAAAATTTCTAATAAATTTAGATCAAACCTGGAACTTTTGATTTGCTTAACCAAACATTTATGTTTTTGAAACTTATAAAACTTAGTTAAACAAACACTCGATAGTTATTTTTTTAAATGTTTGAACAATCAAAGTAACCTTACTGATGATGAATTTGACGTTATCAATTTGATTTGCACACTTTTAGGTTGAAATTTGTAAGACACAGAATGACTATCAAAGTAACCCAGGTTTTTTCAAATAACAATTTTAACGAAACAACTTTTTACACCTTATCTCCCAAGCTCGAGAAAAAGAGGGATTTTGTTTAAAACTTCTACAAATGCAAAATCGAGATTTTTTACGTATTTATTTCTTTAAACAAATTTGATGTAAATTGAATTTATATCATTAAATATTTCAAAAAGAATTGTGCTTAAAGAATTAGTTAAATTCATTTAATAGTTTTCGAGAAATTAATGTGTGAAGTGATGATGTTACAGAGCTTCATTTGCCTTAGAGGTAAAATAAATAAAAATTCAAGCCTGATTGTAAAATTATTTTATTTTTACCATACCATAACTGAAATTATAAAAAAAAAGAAATCTAAAAAACTACTTCGTTATATATGATAGGAGCTAGAGAGGTTAACAAAATTTTGAGCAGTTTTTTTAGCATAGCATAGCATTGGTGTCTACCCGTAGTTGCTACTCTGTTATTGACCAGGACCTCCAAGAATTGCTCCGTGGACCACAGATGAAGAGTAGGAACCAATCATCACCACTTCGCAACTTTCAAATGTCCCTATCATGCTAGCCAATCACAGCGCCGGCCACGACCAGTGGTAAGACACGAGGAAGTGGATAGGAATTTTAGTCCGATACTAGAGTGATGAAGACCGCTAAATCGGCTGCGTCTTCGACAAAGTATCACGTGAGGTTTGAGGGTGTTAGTAAGATGGGTGTGAAGCCAGGATTCACCGTGGTAAGTGATGCGGCCGGTCAAATCTATTTATAGTCCTTGATTCTGCGTATGTTCTTGTATGCATTTCGGAAGCTTTCCAATTCGGTCCACCGAGCTTTTTTGTGGTGAATTCTGGTCGTGATGAAAGTTCAATATTCGCCTAACAATTATGCAACCAGTAAGTGTCCTTGAATTAAACTTGCATTCAATATTGCATTTCCTTTTCTTAGGTACACATATTCCAATCAAGTTTCTTGGATTCTTATAGCATTCTTAATCCTTCTAGTTAACTAAGCCACGATGGTCTGGTGGTCAGCAATTTTGTCTGCTGACCCAAAAGACGGGGGATCGAACCCCGCCGCGAGCTAATGAATTTTTCGGTCATATTCAAGCGTTCAGAATTCCTTCTTTCCATAATTTCTCGATAGGAGCAGATGGGAATCGAATCCAGAATCTTCCGCTTACAAAGCGAACAGCATAACCATTCAGCCACGCCTACCCCTTTAACAAAATTTTGAGCAGTTTTTTTAACATAAAGTGTGTCATGTAAAAAAGACGAGAATTATGTACTATATGATGAATTTAATGCTTCACTATTTTGTTCATAAACTGATATCAGGAAGATCATAAAAGATACTTTCCTATATGTACAATGTTGTTGCTTAATATTGACAAGAACCAGAATCAGAACAATTTTATATAATTTATAATTTTACTTCCTGGGGTTATAAAAATCCCGAGATACTGGAATTTTTTAACAAATTTACCGGGAAATCCCGAAAATTCCCGGGAAATTGGTTGAAAAAATTCCCATTTCCCTGGTTTTTTTGTAACCCCACCAAATTTGACGTTTTAGCCTGGGAGTTTAGGTGTACCCGCACATAATCATTCCCGGGCAGACGGTAATAACAAAATTCTTGCCATTTGAAAAACAAATTTTTGTTAAAATAACAAAAAAAGTTATGGAATATTCTTGCAAAATCCAATTTTGCATAAGAGTATAATAACAGTTTATATTATCATGACAAAATTTATTATTAGTCTGATTGTGGTTTAAAGCCAAAACAACTTGGGAATAACATTTCCTGTTATGGAAAAATAACTCCTTTTGCTATTGGGATGATCGGATTAATTGGTAAAATAACAAAAAAGTAAAAAAATGTTCGAAGAATAACTCAAAATGTTATTAGTCTATTATTATAATAACAATCCAATAACAACAAAATCATAACGACGAATAACAAATCTTTTTATAAATATCATAAAATTTTATTGGCCTAGTATTTTCAAATATCAAAAAAAAAATATTCCCGCGTTATTTCCGTCTGCTCGGTTTGTGCAGCCTATTCCAGTACATATTTAGAAAAATATAAATCTTGAGACAAGTTTTACGGTAGTATAGTAATTGATAAATAAATAGAAATCCTATCATTGACACCTCGGTTAAATGCACTGGATTTATTTTTGCAAAAAAAAAAACAACTTTCAGTGGTATTATTTCAAAATTTCAAAAATAATTAAAGTATTTTATAATGAATCCTAAAATGCTAAAAGTGATTTCCAATCTAATGCAGTAAATACGGATAAACTTTTTTCATTTGATTGAAGCTTCAGAGAACAAAAAAAAAAGACTTATACTAAAAATAAGTGCAAGTTTTTAAATTACATTCAAGGCAAGCCACACTTAACTTTTCAGTAAAAAATGATTATTTATTTATCATTTTGAATTTCAATTGCAAAAAAAAAAAATCGTAATTTATAAACGATCCCTAGCCTCAGCATAGAGTAAGCTAAACGTCAGTCGGAATCATATGGTTCCTAGCTCTGGCAATATTTCAACCAGTTTGTGGATAAATCATCTTTACACTCATTTCTCATCATTACCAGGTGAACGGACCTAACGGAAAACTTGTAGTGTACCAACGAATTATCCCATTTTATTGAAGATAGATGTGTAATTCTGCAAATGGTTTTACAACTCTGGATTAAAAAAAAAAACAATTTTCTTGCTTTATTTGGAGGAACTGGATAATTTGATTACATTTGATCATTTTAAGATCTGGTAAATTTGAAGCAGTTAAGTCTATTTCCTCTACTTCAACATTAGCAACTTTCACAGCTCCGTTCAAATCACCGCCAAAACTCATTCACTTCGTTAGAACAAAGATAACATTCAAAGAGAATCACCGCCGAGCCGTCGCCGCCAATTGCCACCACGCGCTGCACTGTCTCTGATCGCATAAATGTCCCATATGCATTTTCATCGATTTCGGGGTTTTGATGCAGTTTGGTTCAAAATCGTGTGCTCTTTCAATAGAACCTATAACATCCAGTACTTTGTTCTAGAAATTAGAAGGAAATACAGTTTTTTCGCGAAAACTTAACACGTGTGGGACAAACTTCAAATGCGTTTTTCTCACCTTGCTGTTTTTGCATATGGGACATTTATGCGAACATAGGCAGTGCAGGTCTTGGTTCTTGGTCCCAGCCGGGCTTATCGGAATCACGACACCTTCCAGCGCACAAAAGTCGGAGCAAATCCTGGCCCTCCGGTGGTGGTGGGCTTCTTCAAGCGGAGAACCAGTCGGAACGTTTGACTTTGGTGAAGAGGCTGCGACTGAGGCAAGACAAAAAGTGAATCAGCAAGAAATGTATGTATATTTATTCTGGATTTAGGGGAGGTTGCTGATTGAGAAGCTCTTTGAGTTTTTTTTGGATACCTTCAATCAGAAAGTTATTTTTTTTTGCATTTTTGCCCAGAATCCCCTATAAGAACGATTTGTTCGCGTTCTAGCTCGAGTGGGTTTTTATGCAAGTCTCGTCCGGGGTGGAACCCCGTGGGCAGAAATGATCAGCTTTGGTGCGAGCATCGATGCTTGGCGCGGACGTTCTGCAGAAATGTGCCTCTCATCCAGTGCTTTCCAGGTTCCAGTCCACAATCGATGAGAGAGAGCTTTCAGTTGGTTCTAGTGGAGGAGAATTAGTAATTATTTTGAATAATCGAAAAAAGATTCATTTATATTTTAAAAAATAAATTTGATTTGGTTTAAATTTTGTTACCTTTTATGGATTTGATAAGCTAATGATATTTTTCCAAAATTCAAACCAAATTTTCTCATCCTGATCCAGCTGCGAACCATCTTCGTGATCATCAGAGGAGTGGGCTCAGCATGATTTTCACTTTACTTGAGCGCGTCTCGAAAGTCCCAGCGATCACGACGGCAACGTCTTCGTGGATCCACGGGTTCTATGGTTGCATTCTCCAAAGAGAATTCTGCGGAGTTTTGTAAAAACAATTTGGAGACAACTGTAGATATCTGTTCAGTTTTCGTCGATAGATTTCAACAGAACTTTTGTAGGACGTTTCTGCCTTTTCAGTATTGATTGAAAACAGACTTGGAATTCCCCATCAATGCCAAGAACTCGTTCCCACCAATAAGCCCAATAAGCTTGAACAGATAAAACCCCTCCGCAAACATTCGAGTCCATAACCAGCCAGTAAAATGATAAAAGTAAATACCATCATTACGAACCTCTGCGCACATCTGCCCTGGGGCCACACTTTGAATTCCAATCACGGCCCTGAACTAAACCAGCAGTGCCAACCAACCATCGGAACCCGTGGCCACCGTTAATCATAGATCCATCCCGGTCCAGCGCATCTTCCCTGTGCGAGCTCTTTTAATTCCCGCTATTCATCACCGTTTTCATGCTGGCTTGGCCAAAGTCGTCTCCCCTCCCTCCTGGAACCACACACGATGTGGTCAACTCGCTAATAAAATCACGTACTACGCACGTATCTAGGACCTCGGGAAGAAGTGGTTTCTGTGCCCCCCCCGAGGGCGGGCTTAGCTGCAGGCCCAGAAGTCTCGGCGCGTCAACCCTGGCCATTAGCGGTAATAAATTTAATTTGTTTTGGCGTAGGATATCGACTTTGACTTACGACAGGCTGGCGGAGATGACCAGGAACGCGGTGTAGTAGCAATTGCAAGCTGTCGTTGAGTATGTCGTGCGCGTCCACTTGAATCGCGGAGGAGGAACTACGGGTTGTGGGATGACATTGGAGATCCGGGATTTTAAAAGAGAGTTTGTTTATGTGAGCATTTCAGCGATTTTTCTTCAAAATCCGTAAATAATAATTTATGTTTTATCAAACAGCCAATTTTGCAAAACAATCGACCAAAAACATGAAAAAACATATAATCGATGATAAATTTCCTGAAAGAAACCAGTTTATACAACAAAATTTGAACCATTTTTCAAAGACATGAATGCCACAAAAGTGGTAAAATGTCTATAATAAAAAAAAAAAAAAAAAAATGAAAAAACAAAAAATGTTTAAAAAAATTCAAAAAGAGTATAGACATTAACAATAAAATAAAGATCATATACATTGATGTCAACAAATATATTTAAAATGGATGTAATTCATATCTTCAGAAACTTTTTACAAACCCTAAGGAGATTTTGTTTATATTTTTAATTTGATTCGGTTTTAAAAATTTGTCTATTATTTTGACAAACTGCACGTTTTCTTACAAACATACACCCAAACGGCGGTCGCATGATTGTGATGCATGGCGGCATGAAAGTATATCAGAATCTGCATGAAAACAGTCCTCATGCCATTTTTGCGAAATAGGGGTATGACATTTTTGCCCGTTACCGACAATTATCGACATTACCGACGGCTTTTTGATTGTATTTCACAAAAAAAAGAAAGAGCACCAACATATTCTTCACTTTGGAGTGTTGCTCGGGCACGGGCCAGCATTATTTGTGTTGGTGAGAACTGCAGATCGCTGAAATCGACGTCGTCGTGCTATCTTGTCGTACCCGCCATTTCGACGTTCCGAGAAAAACGCGTTTTAATGTTTGACCTTGAATATACAAAAACGAGAGCACGCAATGTAAACAACAACAAACACGTTTTGTTTGGCTCACCATTCTGTGCATTGTCCCAAAGTTTGGTTGAAGTTGGTTGCTGGAGTCCCGAGTTATAATTACAAATGTTTACGGTAGTCTAGCTTGTACGTGCGACAAACGCATCCTGACTTTCCTGGCCTGAAATCCGTTTGGCCTTTTGTCGCACTTACATCAATTTTCATGGAGTGACAAGATAGCACGACAAGATTGAAACTACTTTCATATGTAAAGTGACAAAAATGCACGGAGTTTTTTCGGTTTTTGTTGAATATCTCAGGATTGAAATCGAATTTTGGGGATCTGTGAAGGTCAAAAGGTGAGGCATTGTGAGCTGCACAAAATGGCGTTCTTAACTCAATTTGGCCCAAAATGCACGTACGACAAGTTAGCACGATGGCGACGAAATGTTAACACGCGGGCAAAAATGATCTACGAGCTTGCTGCAAAAAATGTTATAAAATGAGACATTTTCTGCAGCAAATATGCTGTTGCAGATTTTGAGATATATTTATCTTTTGGGTGTACTATGTAAATGATTAAAAATTCTTATTAGGCTATTAGGTTTTCCGACCAATTTAATGTCTTAGACAATGTTGCGAATATTGATGAGAGAGTATGAATTAAAAATAAGTTATCACGCTACAAATGCTAAATTCCATCAAGTTTCAATACCAGAACTATTATGAGCATTTATCTATTGATTATCTAAAATAATTTAGTTGATTTCAAACATTTACTTAGAAGTCATTGGAAGGATTCGCAGGTTTTTATGAGTTATGATGTTTTGAGATGCTATATTTCTATGAAGTATAAATAAACATTTCAAAAAAATTATTACTCCAAATAATACCAAATTTCTAATTGAAAAGTAATTTTTTTGAATAACTTTTTGCCATATGAAGATTAATTCAAGTACAAATTTTATTCTAAGTTTTTGATCTTTCTTTTCTAGTCGAGGTCAAGGAAGGGAGGAATGGCAAAAAATCAATGTTCGCAAAATTTAAACAAAGATTAATAGCTTTTCCATAACTGTTGTGATACAGTATAAGTTTACAAGGTTCTAATAATTTTTTGAAATTATTTCTATCTAATATTTGGTCACAAAAATCAAAATTTCCAAAAGGTCGGGAAGTGCTCGTATTAACCAAAATTGCAAAAATAAACGTTAAGATATGTTTTTTTTAGTTATTAACATGATTTTATAATTCTCCCCTTAAATATTTAAATTTTCAGCTTAAAATATATTTTTGTCTACTGATTTTTTATAAAAAAAACCTGAAATAAAACTTGCATTGGCCAGAAAAAAAACTAAACTTCTATGTTCTCCAAAAAGGCTTAAATAATAGTTGACAATATTTAGGTAAAAATTCATCTGGAAATTGTACATTTTTGTGAAATTGTAATAATTTGGAAATACTTCAATTCTTGTCTTTCAAACAATGCATAATAAAATGTTTAACTGATTTACATGATATCAAAGAACTTTTTACGCGGAAATGATCTTAAATAAAAGATTCCAAATCGGGAAATATGGGAACTTGAATGACAAACCGGGATAACAAGCTTTAAGTGTAGATAAAATTTGAAAAAAAAAAATCTTCTCTTAAATGAGCTCAATTTTATTTTTCTCTATAATTTGAAGAACTATGTTTTACATTGAGTAATAAACTGTAGCTGATTTTTGTTGAGTGCCTATCTTATAATAATATCTCTAACAGTTTGTTTGTAAAATTCAAAATTAATGTTAAATCATATGCCAGCTTTTTAAAGCCCATTTCAAAGTCTTTTTTTTCCTTTTTTGCCTTTCTTGCTAAAAAATAGGGTTTGCTTTTGGCTCTGACAAAAGATCAATCTTCATATTCTGATATTTTTTTGCGATATATTTATTGAAAAAAATCCTAAATTCAACAAGTACAATAAACAACCCATTAATATTTTTTTAATTTTAAATTACTATGTCGCAAATCCTCTTTTCTTTGTATTTTTTTTTTTAATTTCCGTCTATGCATTCCCTATGTCATTTTGTATCATTATTTTTTCCATACAAGTCTCCATACAAATTTGGGGGCTGGCCTCACAAAATGGATACGTAAATTTAAAGGATTTTTGATCGATTTGGTGGCATCGGCAAAATTAGGGACTGTTCGGAAAAATGAGGTACACGGAAAAAAATCACCATTTTGCAGAATTAAAAGTTTTATTTCCAAAATTCGTATTTTTCGATTAAAGAAATTTATTGATATGTTTTAGGGGACTAAAATAATATCTTTTGAATCACAGTTCAAGCAAAATCTAGTTTAGGAAATAGTTAATTTTTATTTTTTTTTAAACAGAGATAAAAAATAAAAACAATTTTTAAAACAAATTTTTTTTTGCTTTCGAAAAGAAATTTAATTTAATTTAATTTGGATGTATAGTTTTTATGTTAAAGCTACGTTTGGGTGAATATTTGCAATCTTTCAAAGTTTTTTTTTTTTCAGATTAAAAATAATTCTTCAACGAAAAGCGAAACAAAAAAAATGGTTTTATAAGCTGAGACAATTTCCTTTAATGTTTTCTCTGGAACCTTTAAAATTTGACAATTTGTTTCTGAGACACAGAATTCGAACCGATAAGATCATCTAACTAGCTTTAATTTTCAATTGACGAAATCTCGGAAAACCATTGGTCCATTTTTTAATGTTTCAAATTAAAACTTTTGCGAAATATTTTGAGCTTTTTAAACAAAAAACAATTCAAAAATATATATTTGGTCATAACTATGAAATAAACAAAACTGTCTATTTCAAGACCTTTTGAAAAGTCTAGCTTGATTTCTAAATTAGGAATATATTTTTATTAAAAAGGTCGGAATTGCTTTTCTTTCAAAAAGTTTTTTTGTAATTAAAAAAAATAAAAATCTAATATCAATACCTTTGGGCTATAACTTCCGATTTTAATAAAGTCATTGATTCATGTTTTGTGTCATACATTTTAAACTCTGAGATAAAGACTTGTCGGAAAACTATGCAAGTAACATATTTAAGGCTCAAATTTCTATTTTCTGAAAGCAAATTTCATGCATTGAAATTTTTCAATCTTCAAAAACGACAAAATATCCCACCTAAATTTTACATCTGAAGCATAATACGTTACGTCTCAACTTTCAGCTCAGAGCAATCAACAGGTTGTTTAACCACAGTCTATTTCTGTCTGGCACTACAATAGGAAATTCTTGTGAACTGTCCAACCGTGCAAGTACTGTGCCGTCACATCACACTTTGCACATCACACATTTTCCCGGAGCAGTTTCCAACTAACATCAAAGGCCCATCCGAACGGACGCCGCATAACTCACTAATGACTCTTCTAGGAAAAGAGAAAGAGCAACACACACCTCTTCTGACGGCAACAGGTACCATTGCAAGCGTTGAACGTTTCCTCAATTAGCATCCCAGAAGTCATTTGTACCATTTGCAATTGCAATTTGTACCGACACGAGCTGAGATGCATCGCTCGTCTCAAGACATGCCTAACTAATAGAAAATGACCTGTAGCACCTCCCAGAGATCACGCCAGGAAGATCTGTTTCCTAACAGAGATTAGAACCAACCTCTTTTTGCAGCACTTTCTTCTGATGATGATGGATTCCGCGCAAATGTCTTCACACCTTAAAGTTTCTCGCAGAAATCACGCCGCTTTCGATCAAAGAATTCCGTCAAACTATTAAAAATCACTTTTTCATAGCCCAAAAAACGGGCCGCGCCTCATTCCAAGTGGTGCTCAAAGTAGGATTATGTCATCGGAATCACTGGGGACCACCACCCGAGAATGATTTATCGTACTGACCCGCTATCGGGACCACCTCCTTCTCTGGCAGAGAGAGTGGTGTTGAGGTCATATCTCAACGGATTATGCCCGTTTGGCAGCGGTTCAGCTCAGCCCGTTAGATTCTATTTTCCGGATGGTGAGCACGATTGATTTTGTGGGTGAACACGAGGATAAAGAAGTGTTTGTTGGAATGAGAGGAGGTCATTTTGAATAAAATTACTATGAGCATCAACATGATTTAGATGATGGACGAAGAAAGTTGGAGACGATAAAATTTAACTGTTATTACTTTGAGTTTTGAAAGAAAATTGATTTGAACAGGATCTCCAAAACCAATCCCGAGAAAACTATGTTGACCTAGATTGCTTGGCCAAATTAAGCGTAAAAACTAAAAACTAAAAACTACAAACTAAAAACTAAAAACTAAAAACTAAAAACTAAAAACTAAAAACTAAAAACTAAAAACTAAAAACTAAAAACTAAAAACTAAAAACTAAAAACTAAAAACTAAAAACTAAAAACTAAAAACTAAAAACTAAAAACTAAAAACTAAAAACTAAAAACTAAAAACTAAAAACTAAAAACTAAAAACTAAAAACTAAAAACTAAAAACTAAAAACTAAAAACTAAAAACTAAAAACTAAAAACTAAAAACTAAAACTAAAAACTAAAAACTAAAAACTAAAAACTAAAAACTAAAAACTAAAAACTAAAAACTAAAAACTAAAAACTAAAAACTAAAAACTAAAAACTAAAAACTAAAAACTAAAAACTAAAAACTAAAAACTAAAAACTAAAACTAAAAACTAAAACTAAAAACTAAAACTAAAAACTAAAAACTAAAAACTAAAAACTAAAACTAAAAACTAAAAACTAAAAACTAAAAACTAAAAACTAAAAACTAAAAACTAAAAACTAAAAACTAAAAACTAAAAACTAAAACTAAAAACTAAAACTAAAAACTAAAAACTAAAACTAAAAAAAAACTAAAAACTAAAAACTAAAAACTAAAAACTAAAAACTAAAAACTAAAACTAAAAACTAAAAACTAAAAACTAAAAACTAAAAACTAAAAACTAAAAACTAAAAACTAAAACTAAAAACTAAAAACTAAAAACTAAAAACTAAAAACTAAAAACTAAAAACTAAAAACTAAAAACTAAAAAAAAACTAAAAACTAAAAACTAAAAACTAAAAACTAAAAACTAAAAACTAAAAACTAAAAACTAAAAACTAAAAACTAAAAACTAAAAACTAAAAACTAAAAACTAAAAACTAAAAACTAAAAACTAAAAACTAAAAACTAAAAACTAAAAACTAAAAACTAAAAACTAAAAACTAAAAACTAAAAACTAAAAACTAAAAACTAAAACTAAAAACTAAAAACTAAAAACTAAAAACTAAAAACTAAAAACTAAAAACTAAAAACTAAAAACTAAAAACTAAAAACTAAAAACTAAAAACTAAAAACTAAAAACTAAAAACTAAAAACTAAAAACTAAAAACTAAAAACTAAAAAAAAACTAAAAAAAAACTAAAAACTAAAACTAAAAAAAACTAAAAACTAAAAACTAAAAACTAAAAACTAAAAACTAAAAACTAAAAACTAAAAACTAAAAACTAAAAACTAAAAACTAAAAACTAAAAACTAAAAACTAAAAAAAACTAAAAACTAAAAACTAAAAACTAAAAACTAAAAACTAAAAACTAAAAACTAAAAACTAAAAACTAAAAACTAAAAACTAAAAACTAAAAACTAAAAACTAAAAACTAAAAACTAAAAACTAAAAACTAAAAACTAAAAACTAAAAACTAAAAACTAAAACTAAAAACTAAAAACTAAAAACTAAAAACTAAAAACTAAAAACTAAAAACTAAAACTAAAAACTAAAAACTAAAAACTAAAAACTAAAAACTAAAAACTAAAAACTAAAAACTAAAAACTAAAAACTAAAAACTAAAAACTAAAAACTAAAAACTAAAAACTAAAAACTAAAAACTAAAACTAAAAACTAAAAACTAAAAACTAAAAACTAAAACTAAAAACTAAAAACTAAAAACTAAAACTAAAAACTAAAACTAAAAACTAAAAACTAAAAACTAAAAACTAAAAACTAAAAACTAAAAACTAAAACTAAAAACTAAAAACTAAAAACTAAAACTAAAAACTAAAACTAAAAACTAAAAACTAAAAACTAAAACTAAAAACTAAAAACTAAAAACTAAAACTAAAAACTAAAAACTAAAAACTAAAAACTAAAACTAAAAACTAAAAACTAAAAACTAAAAACTAAAAACTAAAAACTAAAAACTAAAAACTAAAAACTAAAAACTAAAAACTAAAAACTAAAAACTAAAACTAAAACTAAAAACTAAAAACTAAAAACTAAAACTAAAAACTAAAAACTAAAAACTAAAAACTAAAAACTAAAAACTAAAAACTAAAAACTAAAACTAAAACTAAAAACTAAAAACTAAAAACTAAAAACTAAAAACTAAAAACTAAAAACTAAAAACTAAAAACTAAAAACTAAAAACTAAAACTAAAACTAAAAACTAAAAACTAAAACTAAAAACTAAAAACTAAAAACTAAAACTAAAAACTAAAAACTAAAACTAAAAACTAAAAACTAAAAACTAAAAACTAAAAACTAAAAACTAAAAACTAAAAACTAAAACTAAAAACTAAAACTAAAAACTAAAACTAAAAACTAAAAACTAAAAACTAAAAACTAAAACTAAAAACTAAAAACTAAAAACTAAAACTAAAAACTAAAACTAAAAACTAAAAACTAAAAACTAAAAACTAAAACTAAAAACTAAAAACTAAAACTAAAACTAAAACTAAAAACTAAAAACTAAAAACTAAAAACTAAAAACTAAAACTAAAAACTAAAAACTAAAAACTAAAAACTAAAAACTAAAAACTAAAAACTAAAACTAAAAACTAAAAACTAAAAACTAAAAACTAAAAACTAAAAACTAAAAACTAAAAACTAAAAACTAAAAACTAAAAACTAAAAACTAAAAACTAAAAACTAAAAACTAAAAACTAAAAACTAAAACTAAAAACTAAAACTAAAAACTAAAAACTAAAAACTAAAACTAAAAACTAAAAACTAAAAACTAAAAACTAAAAACTAAAAACTAAAAACTAAAAACTAAAACTAAAAACTAAAAACTAAAAACTAAAAACTAAAAACTAAAAACTAAAAACTAAAAACTAAAAACTAAAACTAAAAACTAAAAACTAAAAACTAAAAACTAAAAACTAAAAACTAAAACTAAAAACTAAAAACTAAAACTAAAACTAAAAACTAAAAACTAAAAACTAAAAACTAAAAACTAAAAACTAAAAACTAAAAACTAAAAACTAAAAACTAAAAACTAAAAACTAAAAACTAAAAACTAAAAACTAAAACTAAAAAAACTAAAAACTAAAAACTAAAAACTAAAAACTAAAAACTAAAACTAAAAACTAAAAACTAAAAACTAAAAACTAAAAACTAAAAACTAAAAACTAAAACTAAAAACTAAAAACTAAAACTAAAAACTAAAACTAAAAACTAAAAACTAAAAACTAAAAACTAAAAACTAAAAACTAAAAACTAAAAACTAAAACTAAAAACTAAAAACTAAAAACTAAAAACTAAAAACTAAAAACTAAAAACTAAAAACTAAAAACTAAAACTAAAAACTAAAAACTAAAAACTAAAAACTAAAAACTAAAAACTAAAAACTAAAAACTAAAAACTAAAAACTAAAAACTAAAAACTAAAAACTAAAACTAAAAACTAAAAACTAAAAACTAAAACTAAAAACTAAAAACTAAAAACTAAAAACTAAAAACTAAAAACTAAAAACTAAAAACTAAAACTAAAAACTAAAAACTAAAAACTAAAAACTAAAAACTAAAAACTAAAAACTAAAAACTAAAAACTAAAAACTAAAAACTAAAACTAAAAACTAAAAACTAAAAACTAAAAACTAAAAACTAAAAACTAAAACTAAAAACTAAAACTAAAAACTAAAAACTAAAAACTAAAAACTAAAAACTAAAAACTAAAAACTAAAAACTAAAAACTAAAAACTAAAAACTAAAAACTAAAAACTAAAAACTAGAAACTAAAAACTAAAAACTAAAAACTAGAAACTAAAAACTAAAAACTAAAAACTAAAAACTAAAAACTAAAAACTAAAAACTAAAAACTAAAAACTAAAAACTAAAAACTAAAAACTAAAAACTAAAAACTAAAAACTAAAAACTAAAAACTAAAAACTAAAAACTAAAAACTAAAAACTAAAAACTAAAAACTAAAAACTAAAAACAAATCACAAATCAAATTATTAATTTTGGGAATATTCTTCCAACCTACAAATAACTTTCGATAGATGTTTTTAATGCTTTTCAAGAATACAAACATCTAGCTGGTAAGTGTGGGGGAATGCAGCGACCTCAAATTTAAATCATTAAATTTGTCCATTTTTCGATCCTCACCACAGTTCTGACCATGCGCGCTTACGCAAGCATAAATAATTTTACCCGTCGACTCGCGTTGCGCGACAAATAATTAAGCTTATGTACAGGTGTGGATCATGAGTCATCCTCACCTGAAAAGCCCTTTATTAAATTTCGCCAATTGTTAGGCAATCAAAAAATGGTTAAGCTTTCAATTATGAATGTGCGATGTTATTTCACAGGGAAATTGAGGGTGGGCTTAGCCAAATTCATTGGCATGTTTGTTCAATGGAGAATTCGACCTTCTCATTATTGACCAACATTTTTGAGAATGTTTTAGGAACATAATTTTGATATTCCAATAACATAATTTAAAGTTTCACGACAATGGTTCGAACCCATGATTCCGATTTTGAGGTGTACTCACTACACCATACGGAAAGTCATGAAGAATTGCAGAGGTCTGCATAAATTAATTCATGAGGTTCATCGATGCTTCTCATCGAAACGGACCACTTTTAGTAGAACAAAATTTAGTAGAGTTTTCGGGGACTGACTATAAAAACCCCAAAATTCTTGAGGAGGGCAGTTAGTTCCAGAATTAGTTCCAGCCAGTTCCAGCCAGCTCCACTCCAGTCCAGTTCCAGTCCCAGAAGAAGCCTCAGACCAGCCGGACCCGCCAGCAGCCACCAGTAGCAGAGGCCCCAGTCCAGCCGGACTTAGCGGTGGAGGCCGCAGTCCGCCGGGACTTAGCCGCTGTGAAGAGTCCGCCGGGACTTAGCCGCCGAGTCCACCCGGGACTTAGGTGAAGAGTCCGCCGGGACTTAGCCGCCGTGAAGAGTCCACCCGGGACTTAGGAGTTCGGGGTCTGGCATGGCTCGGCGAAGAGGTCTGGAGGACAAGTCTGGCTTCAACGTAGAGAATTGGCTCGACGAAAGTCTTAATGAAATTAGCAACAAAAAGTTGAGTGATGTGATCGTGCGCGTAAAAGTTGAGAGTGTTACCGCAAAAATGTAATCTTTAAAAAAGTGAAATACACAAATAAGTGAAGTTTACTGATCTGTTTTGACTCTACAAGTAAATATCACAAAAAATCCTGAAAGCCTAAACCGCTCGGGCCGTTCAGGTGGTGACAGCGGAAAGCAACGCTGTGTGTGTTTGGACACGCCATTATGATTGGACAGAACCAAGAGTTGAAAATGTGACTATGTGTGAAAGTTAATGAACAAAATGATTTCGCGAAGTAACAAACAGTTAAAATAGTGTAAAAAAAAAAACGTTAAATTGAAGAAAATGTTATGTGAGGAGTTCTAAGATGGAAGCAAATGTGCAGCAGTACGAGATGGAACCAAAACGGGCTCGACCAATGGCAGAAGCATCGAAAATTTCAAAACCGGCCAACGATGGACAACACTAGGGATTCAACAATGACGAGATCATCTGGATCAACTGGAGACGAAATTCGGCCGCATCGGACACACAAGAAGACGACCATGGAAATCTGGCAGTTTAGGGTGAGTAAACAAAAGTTATACCGAAATTTGATGTAAATAGTTAAAAACACGCTTAAAAGGGTGCACAGCAACCAAGGAAGTTGTTGTCTTCTTATGCCAAAATTGACAAACTTACGGACCCAATCCTGCACAAATCTGATTGTAAAAACAGGCAAATTTTGGGGATGAATAAAACTTTATATCGATAGTTCCCGTAGTTTCGAAAATACTAAAATATCTGTAACAAAAATCTTGGTGCAAAAGCTCTTGTTGATGTGCACCGTTAAAGATGGCGAATTTGGAGATGACGGATTTAATCCAGCTTATTCCAGAATTTGATGGGTCATTAGACTCACTGGAGCAATTTTTAATATTAATAGATTATTATGCTGATCAAATTCCTGAAGGCGAAGATCAGAGTAAATTTTTAAATATTGTTTTTATGAAACTACAATTTAAAGCAGCAGCACGTATTAACCGAATTTATGCAAGCACTTGGGAAGAAACCAAGGCAAATTTAATTAGAGAGTTTGGTATCAAAACTACTTGTGGTAGTATAATTGAACAAATTGAAACTCTGAAACAAGGACGGGATGAAACATTTAAATCATATGCAGGTAGAGTTCTTGACATAAAATACGAAATCATAAAAATTGATCAAAGTTACAACGAAAATTCATTTACAGCTTACTGCTTAAAAAGCCACTTTATAGTTGGAATTATAAATAATGAAATCAAAACAATTGCCACTAATAACCGTCATATGAAGTTGGAAAATTTGCTAGAATTTTTAGAAAATGAACGAATTGACAGAGAGTCTTTAAGAACTCTCGAACAAAGGTTACTTGCTAGTACTGAAAATTCAAACCTTAATTTTGACAGAAAATTCAGAAATTTCTGGAACAATAAAAATAAAACTTTTTATCAAAGAAATAATTATCAAGCTAACCAATTTTATGAATGTTATAAAACGAATACTGCAAAGAGCACTTTTAAACGAACTTATACAAATAGTCGACGCAATAAAAATCAAATTCCAAATAATTTTAAAATGCAATTTAACGAATACATTCCACCACATGAAACATTAAAAATCAATTTCAATAATGATTCAATATTTTATGCAAATATTGCTACCTTGGCAAGGCCAACAAAATTTCACAAATTTATAATTGACTCCGCATCATGTAACAATTTTGTAAGATGGGATGTGGTTAGTAATATGCGTTTAACTAACATTGATTTCAACGATAGAATTTCCATTAGAGGAAATCATGGAATAGCAGAAGATACAGTTGGATCTGTAAATATGATTTTAATTTTAGGAAATTCAAAATACGAGGAAAAGTTCTACATTTTGAAGCATTTCGCTGATGATGCAATTCTTGGAGCACATTTTCTAAAAAAATACACCTTATATATTAGTCAAAGTTTCGACTACATAGTTTTACGAACGCCTGATACAAATAATATGCAATATCCTATTCATGAAATGACCAATTTATTCAGAAACAATGACATTGAAAATATAAACAAAGTAAATATGACAGGTATTGGAGCAAATAGCTATGACAATTTTAATACAAATTATGATGAAAATAATGAAAATAATTATGATTATGACAATGGCTGCAATGGCAGAATTCAACCATGCATTGAAGAGTATTATGACAATCAAATTGAAATTGATGATGATAACCAAGATTACCAAAAAGAGATGAATTTAGAAAACGATCGGGATTATGATGTGATTGAAAACATGAAGCATGAGAAACTTACAGGCAACGAAAGAATGAGAAAAATTTATGAATTGGTTAAAACAGACCACTTGAAAGGTGATATCAATCAAGAAATTAATAATATTTTGAATGATTTTAATGAAATATTTTATTTAGAGGGTGACGAGTTGACTTATACCAATTTAACCATGCACGATATAGAGACAACAACTGAAATTCCAATTAATAAAAGACAATATAGATTTCCTGAAGCTACCAAGAAACACGTAGAAGAACAAGTGGAAGAAATGCTAAAATTAGGGATAATACGCCCAAGTAAAGTCCGTGGAATGCACCAGTATTATGCATCCCAAAGAAAGACTTAGACGCCGAAGGCAACAAACGCTACAGAATTGTAGTGGATTTTCGAGACCTAAATACAATTACTAAACCATTTGTGTATCCTATACCGCTTATTAGCGAAATTTTGGACAGTATTGGAGAAGCTCGATATTTCTCAACCATTGACTTGAAATCAGGACTTTATCAAATCCCAATTAACCCAAAGGATGCTGCGAAAACTGCTTTTTCAACATTTCTAGGACATTATGAATTTTTAAGGATGCCAATGGGACTGAAAAATAGTCCAGCAACATTCAGAAGTTTACATTCACACTTATTTATGAAATACAACCAGTTAATGCGTTTGTATATTTGGATGATATAATTGTGTTTGGTAGAACTATCGAAGAACACAATGAAAATTTATATAAAGTTTTGAATGCATTGCATGAACATAATTTAAAAGTTGAACCATCAAAATGTAAAATTTTACACAAAGAAGTCAGATATTTGGGTCATATTATTAATGAAGAAGGTATTCGACCAACTAGTGAAAATATTGATACAATCAAAAACATGAAAAGGCCGCAGACGATTAAAAATGTGAGATCATTTTTGGGAACTGTTAATTTTTATGGAAAATTTATTCCAAACATTGCAGATAAACGTAAGCCACTTAATGCATTATTAAAGAAAAATGTGAAATTTATTTGGACAGAAGAATGCGAAAATGCTTTTGAAGAATTAAAAAACTATTTAATTTCAGAACCAATTTTAGTTAGACCGAACTACAATGACAAATTTGTTTTGACAACTGATGCTAGCGATTATGCTATCGGAGCAGTTCTTACTAATGAGAAGTCAAATGATCACCCCATCGCTTACGCAAGTCGTGCGCTTATCGGGGCTGAAAGAAATTATTTCACCATTGAGAAGGAACTACTAGCTATTGTTTGGGCAGTAGACCACTTCAAACATTTTATTTATAACCAAGATTTTATCGTTTACACAGATCATAGACCATTGGCATTTGAAGGAAACTTCACCAACGTTGACAAAGCTTCGTTTAAAAATCCAAGGCATTGGATGTGAAATTCGTTACAAGCAAGGAAAGGAAAATGTGGTTGCAGATTTTCTCTCACGTTTAAATAATGATGAAGCCCGGGCAGACGGTAATAACAAAATTAATAATATTTCAATAACAAATCCTGTTAAAATAACTAAAAGTGTTATTATTTTATCCTGAAGATCAACTTCTAGAAGAAAAAATAATAACAGTTTCTGATAAAATAACAAAATTTGGTATTAAAGTGATATTATATTGAAAATGTTTAATAACACGCTAATAAGAGAAAATGTTATACATTTCATAAACTCTCCTAATAACAAAATTTGTTATTCGTTCGGTATACTGACTTAGAAATAAAATTACCATAACTAGCACAAATGGAAAAGTTTCTAAGTGTACATAACACAATCTGTTATTATTTTTTCTTTTGTTAAATATGTTTAGATCTTTGGGATAATTTTGTCTAATTTCGTCGGGGTTATTATTTTGGTCATGAAATAAGGTCCTTAAGCTAAAATTATTCTAAAAAGTAGAAATTTTGGAAGTTGATTTTTTTAATTATTTGATATACCCCCTAAGGGACTTTGCTAAAATTGGCTAGAATTATGGGATAATTTTGACCAATATCGTCGGGGTCATTATTTTGGCCATGAAATGGGGTCCTTCAGCTAAAATTATTTGAAAAAGTTGAAATTTTGAAAGTTGTTTTTTTTTTTATTATTTGATATACCCCCTAAAGGACTTTGTTTGAAATGGTTAGAACTATGGGATAATTTTGACCAATTTCGTCAGGGTCATTATTTTGGCCATAAAATGGGGTCCTTAAGCTAAAATTATTCTAAAAAGTTGAAATTTTGAAAGTTGATTTTTTTAATTATTTGATATACCCCCTAAGGGACTTTGCTAAAATTGGCTAGAATTATGGGATAATTTTGACCAATTTCGTGGGGGTCATTATTTTGGCCATGAAATGGGGTCCTTCAGCTAAAATTATTTGAAAAAGTTGAAATTTTGAAAGTTGATTTTTTTTTAATTATTTGATATGCCCCCTAAAGGATTTTGTTTGAAATGGTTAGAACTATGGGATAATTTTGACCAATTTCGTCGGGGTCATTATTTTGGCCATGAAATGGGGTCCTTAAGCTAAAATTTTTCTGAAAAGTTGAAATTTTGAAAGTTGATTTTTTTAATTATTTGATACACCCCCTAAAGGACTTTGTTTAAAATGGTTAGAACTATGGGATAATTTTGACCAATTTCGTCGGGGTCATTATTTTGGCCATGAAATGGGGTCCTTAAGCTAAAATTGTTCTAAAAAGTTGAAATTTTGAAAGTTGATTTTTTAAATTATTTGATATACCCCCTAAGGGACTTCGCTAAAATTGGCTAGAACTATGGGATTTCGACCAATTTCGTCGGGATCATTATTTTGACCATGAAATGGGGTCCTTAAGCTAAAATTATTCTGAAAAGTTGAAATTTTGAAAGTTGATTTTTTAAATTATTTGATATACCCCCTAAGGGATTTTGCTAAAATTGGCTAGAACTATGAAATAATTTTGACCAATTTTATCGGGGTCATTTATTTCACCATGAAATGGAGTTTCAAGTCAAAATTAATCCGATAAAATTAACTTTTTAGAGTTCTTTTTTTTAATTTTGTTATATTCCCTAAAGGAATTGATTTATTTATTGAGGATTTTTGATGTGTGAATAACAAAAACTGTTATTATTTTCACAGAGCCAGGAAGTCGAAGCTGACGTTGAAGTTCGAGCTGGAGTGAGACCTCGGAGACTGCATCGGATTCAGCTAATTTTCAGCAACTTTTACTTGGAGTCGGAATCTGTGAAGTCGGGTATTTTTAGGGAACTGAAGTCGTCGTTTACGTCATATCCTGCATCCAGAGTCGAAGTTGTCTTCAAAGTATGGATTCAAAGTCGCTTGGAGGTACCCGACTCTACAGCCCTGACTAGTACAGAGGAGTTATGGCAACTGCAGGTTTATTTGCAAATTACAAATAAACCAAAACAATAACTTTTTTTGTTATGGAGACATACCAGTTCAATAACATTTTTTGTTATTATGCTGCTCCACCTCTCCGCACAAAATAACAAATCTTGTTATTCCTTCATGATTCCTTCTGTGTTATTGGTTTGTTATTGCAATAACAACATAATAATAGTTTAAGTTATTCTTCGAACAAATCTTTGTTATTGATTTTTGTTATTTTAACAACTAATCCGATCATCCCAATAACATATTTCGATCTTCTCACAATATCAAAAACTGACCTTCCCAAGTTATTTCCGTCTGCTCGGGAGATCATGCAGATGATAAACAAGCATCAAAATTAGTAGCAATTACAACTCGTCAACAAGCAAAACAAAATAGACAAAATATTTCAGATAATCAAAACTCAACAAATACTCCAAACAGACAGAATTCATCTAGAAACAATAATAATTGGAATAATAATATGAATGGACTTCAACAAATTGACATAAATTTAGATAATGACGATGATAGCAACGATAAAACATTTACCTACAAGGATTTCCAAGATACAGATATCGATTTAAACGTTTTAAAATTTTCTAAAAATATTATACCATTTGAACAAGCCGAAGCTACATTTATGATATTAAACAGTGTTACGGTACACAAAGAATTGAGTAAATACATTGACCTTCCACATGGTATTAAGGATTACACCAAAGAAAATATATTTGTATTCCCGCAAAAGAAAATTTGGGGCTTAATTTTGAATGGAACATATCGTTCAGCAGTTAAAAATGAAGAATTTTTCGATGGTTTATTTAAAAGCTTTAATGATTACCCTGATTTTGCTAAAAATGCATCAGTTATACAAATTATTTCTCATAGAATATTTAAAACAGAGTTGGAACTAAACTTATTACGATTTTTTGAAATGAAACTTTCAAAGTCATTTACACTATATGCAACAGAAAATGAACGAATTTATGTAAAGCCAGAAGACAGAGATCAAGTGCTTAACGATTTTCACGACGCACCGTTGGGTGGTCACGTCGGAGGTAAACGAATGATAAAAGAATGAGTCCTCTATTTACATGGGAAAATATGCGAAGAGATGTTTTGAATTATGTAAAGCAATGTGATTCTTGTCAAAAGAATAAAATATGGCCAGCAAATAAGATGCCAATGAAAATTACGACAACATCGTATGAACCCTTTGATAAAATTTATATGGATGTGGTTATGTTACCAATTTCTAATAATGGAAACAATTGTGGACTTGTGATACAAGATGATTTAACAAGATTTTTGATTGTAGCTCCCATGGAAAACCAAGAAAGTACTACTGTTGCTAGAACTTTTGTCGAAAACTTTGTTTGTAAATTTGGTGCTCCTAAAGAAGTTGTAACCGATCGAGGTACAAACTTTGTAAGCAAATTATTGCAACACACATGCAAAATATTACACATTAAAAGATCGTTACAAGTGCATATCATCCTCAAGCTAATTTAGTAGAGATCAAATAGAGAGTTGAAAATTTATTTACGAAATTTTATTGGCAAAGATCCACAATGTTGGGATGAATTAATACCATATTTTATGTTTGAATACAATACTACAGAAAATTCATCAACTGGATATTCTCCCTATGAACTTTTGTATGGAAGAAAAGCTACTATACCAAGCACAATTTATAAAATCAATGATTCAGATTTAAATTATGACGACTATATTTGTTCAATGAAAGATATATTCAAGGATGCTCAGAAACTGCTAGAAACAACTTAATATTGTCTAAAGAAAAGAGAAAGGAAATTTATGACAAAAAGACAAATGATTGGGTACCAATGTGGGGAGATAGAGTTTTGGTACAAATGGTACAGACAGGAATTGGTCAAAAGTTACAAAATAAGTGGCGAGGCCCTTATGATATCGTTAAATTTAACAGCGATCAAACGACCACTATTAAAAATGGAAACAAATTTGAAGATGTACATAATAATAGACTAAGAAAATATAATGATTAACATAACACTAAATGATAGTTCACAATGTACCCGTATTAACATACATTTAACATAATTTAAAATCAAATGCTCCAATACAAGAAAAATATTTTGAAATGACAATTACAGTACAATTAAAATAAAGTAAAAAAATAAGCGATTTATGCAATGAATGACATAGTGTCATAAACGATTAATACCAAAAGACTACAATGAAGGAAAATATTTATTTTTAACACACGGGATTATTTATGTATATTGAAAAAAAAAAAAATAATAATAAAAAACTTATTAAGTTGATATGATTGATGAAATAGAAAAAAACGATTGTTATCAAGAGAACTAAATGAATCAAACAAATGTGTTACAAATACCGATTTTTTTTTATATATAGAAAAATAAACATGAAAAAAAGAATATATGATTGATTTGATATTATAAATGAATTAATGCTGAGTTGAACAAAATAGAAATGATTATTATCAAAAAAAAAAATGCGCAAACAAGAATGTTATGAATTGGGGATGAAAGATAATTATAATAAATGATTGAATTGATGGGGTTTAAACAAGAAACAGAATAAGAAAAATACCAGTACTGAGTTTATACATATTTTTTTTTTGAAAAACACGTGAAGCGATTATGATCAAATATAAACATAATAATGAAGCAGTGATGAAACACGTTAAAACAATTAAGAAGCTGATGGGTTGCAATTTTGGGAATATACTTAATTGAGCTAAAATGGGTTAACAGGGTATTGGAAAAACAATGACGCAATTTTTAACTACAAATAAAAACAAATCAAACGGACTGAACAATAACGAAATTTCAACGACAAGCAAATGAAGATGGTGTGATTATTAAATGTTTCAAAACAACATGTATGCAAGTAAGAATGTGTGTGAGAATAATTGGACAAGGGAGGCGCGCCCCAGAATGAATGTTGAATGTAAACATGTGTTTTATAATTTACTTAACAAAGTATTGAGAATTTATTTTCAGAATGTTATATGCTTATACGAAGGATTTACAGGAAACCATTGGAAGACGATCAGGAAGACAACAATTTCAACAAGGACGAATATGAAGTACAGCTCAAGGAAAGGTAAAATTTGTGAGTATATCGTGGGGAATCTAAAAAGATCGAAAATGACAGTAAAAGTTCCGATCTAGGGATACATAAACTGGGATTAAAAAGTAGACAATTGTACTCTATGGGGAGAGTTTTTATGTCGAATAAAGCTTCAAAACAGGGGGGATTCAATATGTTAAAAACATTTCAAAACATTTGCACTTTACGGGGATAGTCAAATGATAATTAAAGGGAATGGATAAATAATGCTTCAAGGGAAAATCAAGGGATAAATAATGCTTCAAGGGATTTTCAAGGGATAAAATAATGCTTCAAGGGAAAAACACCTTTAAACTGATAAAATTTAGAGGGATAAAAAAAAATTATAATGATTCAGCATTTTATTGCGAATTGCTCAAATAAACAAATTGATTGAATGGATTTGACAAATCTGAAAACACAAAGTGTCAGACAAGTTTCATAAAAAGTTGATATAACAGAAAGGATATTTTAACATGCGCAGTTTTGACAAGATGATAGGATCAATGATCAATGAAAAACTTTAAAGAGTTATTTTTTATTCAAGTATAAAAACAAGAGTCAATTAGAACTGATTTTTTTTTCAGTATCAGTATATCAAGAAGATGTATAAAATTGTATAAGTAAATTTGAATTCAATTTTGCACATAAATTGAATGATAGATTCCTGAAAAAATATTGTACATGCGAAGAAAACAAGTAAGAAAATTTTGTGGGAGAAACGAAACTAAAAACTGAAGTAAAATATGGCAGAGACGGGAGACGAAACACAAGGATGATCGACGCGTTCGTATGCTGAGAAGTTCTACGCGTTCGTATGCAGAAGTTTGTGATGGTAAGATGGTGAGTGGCAAAGTCATGCGGGAGGTTGAACAGGTAACGGTGTTGATGTTGTTGTAAAAGGTCATATCAATGAGGATCAAGTCGAATTAAGACACAATTCTAGTAACGAGACATTCACGTAAAACAAATTACCAATCGAAATGTGGAATTAAGCGAAGTACAGACGATGGAAATGTGAAACATCGATAATGGAACAAAATGCAAATTGAGACCATACAGCAAGTCTGAAACTATTGAAAAGGAGAAGTTCATGTGAGATAAGCAAATGATATCATAATCCGATGTCATTAATTTACAAAAGCCAAAGCTGCAAATTACACGAAAAGACAATTTTGGACCAACAACACGTCCTAAACATTTGAAAAAAATGAATTACATCAACCGATGTTAATAATTTGAGAATATCAAAGATGCAAATCAACTGGAAAAGTCAATTTTGGACAAAAATACTGGATTTACGATCAATTCCGCAATACTCAGCAAGGGAAAAGTCAATGCACTCTCAAAATTGACCACAGTCAACTCACAGTTGAGTTATGAAACATAATTCATGATGGAAACAACAATTGCACTAATCGACGAAATTCAACACCTTAGCCTCGAAAACTGACCAATTGATCAAGTCACTGTGGAATGAATAGCCTCACGATAAAGACGATTTTTGATGGAAGACGACGACGATAACAACCAGCCGATCAACACAGTTCTACAACAACAAATTTTGCTTACAGTGGGAAAAATGCAATTATTTTTTTAGGAGAGATAATGAAAATTAATTTCAAATGCATGTTTATTTAAATCAGTTTCAACGAAAATATTTTTACAAGAGAAGTTCAAAACAGTAATTCAAGTAATTTAACAGGACAGAAGATCAAAAGAGTAATGAAAATAATTTTACAGTAGAAAAATCACAAGAGCAATTATAATTATAAAGCAATTTACAAGAAAGCACAAGAAGAACAAATTGTAAACCGCACGATCACTACACCCGACAATATTCTTTCCATAGATGATCATTTCTTTCAGACGATCATCTAGCTGATAAGTGTGGGGGAGATTAACCGAACCAATGTTTTTTAAATCAGTTTTTATAGCCAGCCATTTATATTTTTATGATTTTTTGCAAAGTATTTTTTCACAAATCAAATTATTAATTTTGGGAATATTCTTCCAACCTACAAATAACTTTCGATAGATGTTTTTAATGCTTTTCAAGAATACAAACATCTAGCTGGTAAGTGTGGGGAATGCAGCGACCTCAAATTTAAATCATTAAATTTGTCCATTTTTCGATCCTCACCACAGTTCTGACCATGCGCGCTTACGCAAGCATAAATAATTTTACCCGTCGACTCGCGTTGCGCGACAAATAATTAAGCTTATGTACAGGTGTGGATCATGAGTCATCCTCACCTGAAAAGCCCTTTATTAAATTTCGCCAATTGTTAGGCAATCAAAAAAATGGTTAAGCTTTCAATTATGAATGTGCGATGTTATTTCACAGGGGAAATTGAGGGTGTGGCTTAGCCAAATTCATTGGCATGTTTGTTCAATGGAGAATTCGACCTTCTCATTATTGACCAACATTTTTGAGAATGTTTTAGGAACATAATTTTGATATTCCAATAACATAATTTAAAGTTTCACGACAATGGTTCGAACCCATGATTCCGATTTTGAGGTGTACTCACTACACCATACGGAAAGTCATGAAGAATTGCAGAGGTCTGCATAAATTAATTCATGAGGTTCATCGATGCTTCTCATCGAAACGGACCACTTTTAGTAGAACAAAATTTAGTAGAGTTTTCGGGGACTGACTATAAAAACCCCAAAATTCTTGAGGAGGGCAGTTAGTTCCAGAATTAGTTCCAGCCAGTTCCAGCCAGCTCCACTCCAGTCCAGTTCCAGTCCCAGAAGAAGCCTCAGACCAGCCGGACCCGCCAGCAGCCACCAGTAGCAGAGGCCCCAGTCCAGCCGGACTTAGCGGTGGAGGCCGCAGTCCGCCGGGACTTAGCCGCTGTGAAGAGTCCGCCGGGACTTAGCCGCCGAGTCCACCCGGGACTTAGGTGAAGAGTCCGCCGGGACTTAGCCGCCGTGAAGAGTCCACCCGGGACTTAGGAGTTCGGGGTCTGGCATGGCTCGGCGAAGAGGTCTGGAGGACAAGTCTGGCTTCAACGTAGAGAATTGGCTCGACGAAAGTCTTAATGAAATTAGCAACAAAAAGTTGAGTGATGTGATCGTGCGCGTAAAAGTTGAGAGTGTTACCGCAAAAATGTAATCTTTAAAAAAGTGAAATACACAAATAAGTGAAGTTTACTGATCTGTTTTGACTCTACAAGTAAATATCACAAAAAATCCTGAAAGCCTAAACCGCTCGGGCCGTTCAGCAAAAAAGCAAAAAAGCAAAAAAGCAAAAAAGCAAAAAAGCAAAAAAGCAAAAAAGCAAAAAAGCAAAAAAGCAAAAAAAGGGAAATCATGTTTTTCATTTAAAATCTCGCTGATTTATGTTCGATTTTACACACTCGTACACCTTGTGACAATTAAGCAATAATTCATAAAACTAATGAAATAAATTTCCGCCTCAAACGACCCCACGACAAACGGCCTCTATCCTCTAAATCCATTTACCGATTCCATCTTTCATCCCGTGGATCCTAATCACCCTCGGGGTCTTTGGAACTGGTGATCTTTCCCCGTTTTTCATCCCAACTTGGGTTGGCATTTATCCAACGAGGAAAGCCATCGACAACGTTCTCAGTCCAACCATTCCAACAAGTGTTTATAATCACAATGTATCACGACGACGACGACGACGATGAAAGATATGGCAGTTAGAGAGGGGAAAAAAGGCCTTTACGCCAAACGATCCATCGCGTGTGAAGGTAAACAAATAGGAAAATAAATTCTACGCCGGTGCCATCGCCGTGGCCCGGGTTGGCCTTTGGATGATTTGGCCTCTGCCAGGGAGAGGTGAAATAAAATGGCTTTTCCATAATAGTGCCCCGGGCATAACTATGTGCCATGCGCTGGGAGTCCCGAGCAAGTGGAGTTGGCTTTGTAAAAACATAATTTGTTAAATTTAGGCACACTATTTTACTTGTCTATTCGAACCTATCAATGTGTGATGCCTGATAAGCTCCGAAGACGTCAATTAAAATAAAAAATGCTAAGTCTTCAATGCTTCAACATGGAGAAATAACAAATCATGTTATTATACGTCTCGGAGATCCTAAGTAAAAGGAGTTAGTCTTGTTAGGACAAAACTTGTTAAATTAAAAGAATTATTTTTTACTTCTAAAATTTTACCTTCAAAGAGCTTATGTTTCAATTTTGTACAAAAACAATTAAACACAAACTTAAGTTGTTATTACATAAATGAACAACAAAATATGTTATTAAAAGGAGTTTGTTTTCCTTAAGGCTCGGAAAGAACCCAAAGAACTCTACTTATCTATTAGCATCTCTCTGTATACTTTAAGCAATTTCCTCCGTGAAATTCCGTCCTCGTCGTTTATCGTGGCCATGGACTCATCTTTTCTTGTGCCAGCACGGCTTTTGGTATGACGGAGTGTCCTCCACTGCAACGCTCTCTCGTGATTGCGGAGGGTATTTAGTGAGGCATGCTTGTTTTCCCAGCCAGTGGTGCTTCCCAAACTGGTCCATGATTTATAGCTGGACCAAAGCAGCACGCTCTCTGTTTGTTGCTATGAAGTATGTCCCATTGCTGGAGCTTCGAAGGCTTCGGATCTGGAAGGGTAGATTAGAAGGCCCCGGCTCCGGGGACTAAATGGCAAGGTGAGAAACGGTTCGAGCTTTGAGGTGAGTTCAGCTGCACCTGGAGCAGGAATGTGTCCAGAGGGGTTCAAATTTGCCGTTATGCAGATGTGATGGAAAGACGATTGATTGCGATGATGGACTGTGATGTTAGGGAGATGAATTGTATAATTTTACAAGTGGTTTAATTAATAACTTGTTTCATTTCCGCAATTTTGCGCTATCTAATTGAAAATAAAAACCCTTTTCAAATAAAATAAAAAATGCTGTTAAAAAAAATTCAAACTACATTTTCTTTCGAACTTCATTGCTGTGGCAAGGAAAGGCTTTCCACATGAAAACTTCTATATTTTTTTCTGAAATTTGTCAAAAAAACCTCATTTTTTTAACCTGCACTGCTCATGAATGCCCCACATACATTTTCATTACTATTGAGTTATGATCTAAATCATCATCATCACAAAACTTTAAAAAATACAATACTATACTCAATAAAACTGAAGAAAGTCTGATTCAAAACTTAAAACGAATTTTCATAATTTAGCTGAACTCTAGAAGGAGGGGACTTTTTGCTACACATTGAAACAAATTCACTTATTTTTAGATTTATCTTTTTTCCACAAAAAGTAAAGAACCCAAAACATATTTATTTTTTAAATGTTTTGAAAGAATGGACATTCAAACTTCATTGAGATTGATATTTTGCAAAAAGAAAAATGGTTGTTGAAAAAAATTTAAGAAGCACCGAATTTTTCAGACATATTCTAAAATTTTAAATCCAACTTGCAAATACTGCCAATCTCCATTTTTTTTTTTTGGAAAACTGCAACGTTTAAAAAAAGAAGATAACCCTCAAGGTTGATTGCAATCAATAATCAGTTTATGTTTATTCCTGCAATTATTTGTTCTTGAAGCTGACACAAACAGATCGATGTCTCTAAGCTCTCTCTTATGCTTATTTAGATAGGAAAATCAGCTATTTATCAGCTTTACAGAGTTTTCGAGTTGTAAAGATGTAGCTTTGCTTAAAATTTTCAAATGTAAAAACGAAATTCAATTTTCCTCTTATTAAAAAATAGGTACAATTATCAATGTTAGTAATGAAATGATTGTAAATTTCTCAAACTTTAGAAAACAAATATTTTCAAAATTTATGATTAAGCCTAGAATTTCAAATTTACGAAACATTCACTAATTTTTTTTAAATAAAATTTTTGTGTAAAAAATATCGCAAAATATTTCGTGGAGGCAGGCACCGCAAAAAAAATGAAACAATGTTTTTGACCCTAAAAATTACCGAATTGATCAAATCGAGTTCAGCAAACTTCTTAGATCATCTAGACATCCTAACAATTCACCCAAAAAAATAATTGTCCCGATTGGTTGAGTTATGCGTGAGAACCAGCGAGTTGCGTTCCAACTTTTTTTTGGTTCCAGTGTTACAAAACACACAATTTAAAACAAAATCATAACTTGGCGGCAAAGTTTTGTCCGTTCTTCTCTATGGCTCAATCATTGTAAGTTTTGTCCCCTTAAAAATTAAAAAAAATAAGATTTTTGCTAACAAAAGTTAATTTAAAAATCAGAAAAAAAATCCGTGTCAATTTTTAACTGTATAGTCCTCATCAAATCTAACACTTTGTCGAAGACACTAAAAATCGAGCCATCTAAAAAAAAAACAAATAGAACCCATTTCCAGAATATAGGGGGAATCGCTCATTTGAATCTTTATTTAAATAAAACATTTTAATTTTTTTTAAATATTATTTGCTATTAAATCGTATTATTTCCGGTTATGTTTTGTTATATTTTTAAACAAAAAAACTATCGATTTTTTTTAAAAATATAATAAAATAGAAATATTCTCAAATATCATTGGAGTTCATACATTCTGATTCTTAGGTAAGGAAATGGAAAAAAAAAATGAAAAAAGATATTGAAATAATAATATGACCGGTAATTGAATAATTATGAAATATTTTTATTACCAACGAAAGTAAGATGTGATGAAAAATTATGACGAATTCTTAAAAAAAACATCAATATATTGCAATATTTTCATAAACATTCAGGTATTGAAGGTCATCTGAAGGCATAGTGATTTTTGACGCTCAAATATTTTTTTACTCTTCAAATTAATAAAATTACCGATGTGAACAATACATGTAAAAATTTCAGAAATTACTTTTTATTCTTAATTTAATATTATTACCAATCAACAAAAAAAATATTCCATTTTTAATGATTTTATTGCTAGCCCCCTACTGCCTAATTTTTTTCGATTTTTTTTATTTTTCCTGTGTGTAGGAGTTAATTTTGAGCAACTTTTGTTCTACGAAAAACTTTACTTCTCTTGTTTTATGTTATTCTTGTTTTATTTTTATTAATTAAATTTGAATTTATCTTGTTAAGTTTATCTTTGTTTTTGGTAGTTTTTGGCCTATTCTGCCATCACCTATCATTACACTTTGCCTTTGTTTTTGTTGTTACAGTCACTTTTTAGTTCGTTTTCACATTTTTGGCACCATTATCTTATAAATTGAAGAAGAATTAAAATTACAAAAATTACTGCATACTTCTTTTGACTTTAAATATAAGAAATTTAAGAAAGAAACACAGCCAAAGTTGACTCCTAAAAAAATGTTATTTTTAAAAACATTTGCAAAGTCATATAAAATAAGTAAAATTTTCAACCTTTAAATTCTCTTAAATTTCAAGAGTTTTTCTTTCCAATGCTTTTTAAAGATCAAAAATTGGTTGAAAAATAGATTTTTGGCGAAGCCCGTCTAGAAGCGGGGTTGGGTTGTAGAGGGTTAAGAAACATAAGTTTATTTATCGAATAAATTCGATTTTAGATTGTGGAGCCAAAATGAATAATATCACTTGAATTATTTTAAATACTTTGCAGTACATTCATAGCCTAATAAAAAAATCATTATTTGCCTTCAACAATTGCCTAACTTGAATGAGGCCGTTGCAAAAAAAATTCAAAGTTTATGTCCTTGATAAACTGACGTTTATCTGAAGCCTTATGAGATTTTTATCTACTGTCTACCTTATTAATTTCGCTCCAAATCCGGCGCTATTTCCATCACATTAAACGCCAAAAATTATAACGCAACAAATTTGCTACATTATTACCCTTTGTGCGATAACATGTGTAACTTTACGATTATTACCCAAGCTGAGACCGCGTCAAGTTTGGGAAAACAATTAGAATAACTCACACCCGTTTTTCGGTTTCGGGTTCAAGATGCTCAACATTCCTTACGCGGCAAAATCAGACTAATCAGCAAATTAAAATTCATTGAAGAAGTTCACACGCCACATGACACCTCGGCGGGAACTTTTTGGGGAGATCTCCTCCAGATCTTCTGGGTCTTTGTATTGTGTATTAGTGCTCCAATTGTTCACTCTAGAAGTGGCCACTTTTGCCGGACGGACGGACCCCTGCCAGGTCTTTCTCTCTCACCTGACAGGGTGTCACGTCAGCATTAACATTTTAATTATTATTTACGGACCGGGAAGCTTGTTGAGGCGCAAATTAACATCCCCGACCACGTAAGTTTCTCGCCAGCGCGCGCGGATTTTGTGTCCCCATCGTCTTAAGAACCTCGCAGGTTGACAAGTCCCCAGAGCGCCACACCAGCTGTCCGAGACTGTCCATCACCGCCGGGGTTTCTCCGGGTCTCCGAAAAAGAGTGATCCGTTGTCGCTTGAAGAGAGGGACGTGAAGGCCCGGAGTTGAGTTTTTTTACGAGTTTTCATGAATAAATGAATGCTAATGACGGTTCTGAGGCCGTTGCTCATTATTGGGTTCTTTTTCCTACGGTGCGGTGGACAATGTCTTGAAGAACCTCAAAAAAGAAGAAGACCGCGGAAGGTAAACACACTTGAAACTTTATACCTTCTTGGGTGTGTGTGCTGTGGGTATGAAGGAAGAAGTGGTCATCATGTGTCATGTCCCAAGACCGGGACCGGATCGTTATGAAGATGAGATGAGATGGTCAACGATGATCTACTTGGAGCGGCGAGGCGGGGTGGGCTCTTGGGACAGTGAGTCTGCTTGGAGGAAGGTCAAAAGTTAAGGAAAACGACCTTTGCGATTTGATTTCATAATTATGAAGAGGTTTATTCTGGAATCAACTTGATGGAAATATCTCGTAAAATTTTACATAATTTAATCTGTTTTTATATTATTAAGTGCATTATTTTTAAACATTTTGAAAATTTCCATTTAGAATAAAGGAAGAAACAATTGATTGCTGGGTAATTCTCTACCAACTCACACGAAATCGGGAAAAGTTGCCCCGACCCCTCTTCGATTTGCGTGAAACTTTGTCCTAAGGGGTAACTTTTGTCCCTGATCACGAATCCGAGGTCCGTTTTTTGATATCTCGTGACGGAGGGGCGGTACGACCCCTTCCATTTTTGAACATGCGAAAAAAGAGGTGTTTTTCAACAATTTGCAGCCTGAAACGGTGATGAGATAGAAATTTGGTGTCAAAGGGACTTTTATGTAAAATTAGACGCCCGATTTGATGGCGTACTCAGAATTCGAATAAACGTATTTTCATCGAAAAAACACTAAAAAGTTTTAAAATTCTCCCATTTTCCGTTACTCGACTGTAAAAATTTTTGGAACATGTCATTTTATGGGAAATTTAATGTACTTTTCGAATCTACATTGTCCCAGAAGGGTCATTTTTTCATTTAGAACAAAATTTTTCATTTTAAAATTTCGTGTTTTTTCTAACTTTGCAGGTTTATTTTTTAGAGTGTAACAATGTTTTACAAAGTTGTAGAGCAGACAATTACAAAAATTTTGATTTATAGACAAAAGGGGTTTGCTTATAAACATCACGAGTTATCGCGATTTTACGAAAAAAAGTTTTGAAAAAGTTACTTTTGGCGTTTCTCTTTGTTTCGTCGTCCGTGTCTGTCGCGGGTGACCATGAATGGCCATGATCGATGACGACCAACTTTTTCAAAACTTTTTTTCGTAAAATCGCGATAACTCGTGATGTTTATAAGCAAACCCCTTATGTATGTATATCAAAATTTTTGTAATTGTCTGCTCTACAACTTTGTAGAACATTGTTACACTCTAAAAAATAACCCTGCAAAGTTAGAAAAAACACTAAATTTTAAAATGAAAATTTTTGTTCTAAATGAAAAAATGACCCTTCTGGGACAATGTAGATTCGAATAGAACATTAAATTTCCCATAAAATGACATGTTTCAAAAATTTTTACAGTCAAGTAACGGAAAATGGGAGAATTTTTAAAACTTTTTCAGTGTTTTTTTCGATGAAAAATACGTTTATTCGGAATTCTGAGTACGCCATCAAATCGGGCGTCTAATTTTACATAAGTCCCTTTGACACCAAATTTCTAGCTCATCACCGTTTCAGGCTGCAAATTGTTGAAAAACACCTCTTTTTTCACATGTTCAAAAATGGAAGGGGTCGTACCGCCCCTCCGTCACGAGATATCAAAAAACGGACCTCGGATTCGTGATCAGGGACAAAAGTTACCCCTTAGGACAAAGTTTCACTCAAATCGAAGAGGGGTCGGGGCAACTGCTGTGTGAGTTGACGGAGAATTACCCTGCTAACAATTTACAATAAATAGTTAAAAAAAATTAACTTTCCTTTAATTTTGTTAACATCATTTCATTTGAGTAACTAATATATATTATCTTGTATGTAAAGTAAAATTCCTTTCTAATTCCTTTTTTAATAACCTTAAAAAACTTGAATGGAACATTCATATTAAAATACCAAATAATAATCCAAAATTACTTAGATGCTAGGCCATCCTTCCGTTTTTAAATTGCCCTTTTTGGAAATATCATTTAATCATCAATGCCACAAAGATCACTGTCATTAGAATTTAAAGTTGATTTTTTTCTTTTTGAATACATTAAATGTTTTGATTTGAGTTATGCGATACAAGTTCGCATTTTTTTTTTTTTGAAATTTTAAACAATGTTTTTTTTTATTTCGATAAAACTTTGCCCATGCATTTTCTTTGCCAATTAGTTTTTCCATACAAGTCTCCATAATATTTTTTGAAAATTTATATTTATTCAGATTTTCTTTTCCATGTAAAATATTATTGAGTGTCCACAATCGATGACTTTTCACCTCAATTTTGAATACTAGCAACTTTCATTACTCATGAAATATTGTAGCTTTCGCTATTCAATGATTTCAAATGTAGGAGGTCCAATATGTAAAAAAGGAAAAAGCTGAAAACTGCAATGATTTTTGTCGAAATGCATCAATTATCTTATTGGACATAACATCCAAAGTGTAAACTTCGGCTAATTGATGAAGTTCACTGGTGCTGAACCAGGGAGGAAGCTTCAGAATCATTTTCAGAATTTTGTTCTGAATCCTCTGAAGTTTTTTCCTCCATACTATTTTGTGGGTCTTATACAAAAGGCATGTGAATTTATGAAAATCTGTTTCTTAAGGAAAGATTTTGTGATTGATTTAGTGTCTTCACAAATTTGTAGGTTATAATTAGAACCAGATGAATAAGGTACTAGGCATAACTCGATTTATAGAGTTTAGGATAGTGCAAAATCTGATGAATTTCAGCAAAAATGTGATTTTCGAAGAAAAAAAAAACAAAGCAAAAATACTGTCAAACAAAATTTTGAAAATATTTTTTAAATGCAAATTCAAATTTGCCATCCAAAATTACTTTGATAAATTTTTGGTAAAGAGCATCGTTTTTTAGAAAAAGGCATTTTCAGGTTTTTTTCCGAAAAATGTTCAGTTTTATGCAATTCATAAATATTTTATGAGACAAAAGCACCCCTGCAAAACTGAGCTGAGAAAATTTCCTACAATTTACCTCTCAGCAACCAGCATTCCGATCAACAATATCTAAATAAGAAAAATCCGAAAATATTTATATATTATTTTTTTTTTACAGGAGCGCTTTTCCTTAAGAATTTGTGTTCAGGCAGCAAAAAACTGTACAATTGAAAACTATACCTGAAAACGAATAACACTTGAAAACTGTGAACTTTATTAAGTTATTTAGATAGAAAGTCATTTTCGACTGCAAATTTATTTTTTCATCATAAAATGATTTTCAAAATTTTGTCAGACAATATTTTTAACTTTATCTAAATCAATAGTTTCTTTTTTTATAGATATGTTTTTTTTTTTTTGGAAAATTCATATAACAATCCTGAACACTAAAGCAAAAGATGCACCTCTTGGCCCCCAACAAAATGCAAAAAAAAAAATCTAAAATCAATATTACATATCATGGGAATTTGAATATAAGTCATAAAAACATAAATTTAAAAATCGAGATTTTTTTCTCCGTTTGCTTATTTTTTCTGAAAATTTCATAACAAACATTTACCAAATCGGTCTGAAAATCTCTTCTCAAAATACAGATTTTTTTAAAGTCACATGTACCTTGTGATGCAAATGATTTAAAAATTTAATTTACGAGTCATGGTTTTAAAATTTGAATGAAAAAAGTGTTTAAAAATGCTTTATACACCTGTCCAGTTGTTTTGCAATCATTAGTTTCCAAAATACCTAAGTATTGACGATATTATTTTTTTTTTTGAAAACAAAAAAGTTTTTGCATCGAAATTTTATTTAAAAAAATAAATATTTTTGATCCAGCTCAAACATGCAAAATATGATTATCAATGAAGAAAAAATTGTTAAAGATTATTTTCAATTGACTATGCTTCTGTTTTCATAAAAATATTGAAGTTTTTTTAAATATTTGTTTTGCCCCTGATTTTTCGGATCAATTTTGGAGAGGGTGTTTTTAAATTTTAATTTCTAACTCTTGGTAATCGCTTCGTTGCTCTAAAATGGATCAAACCCGAATTGAAAGTGAAATAAAAGCCATCTCTTTTATGTTTGTTTACGTTAACCCATCTTTATTGTTTGGTGAATGAATTTCAGGATTTGAAACTTTTATAATTTTGCGATACAATTAAAAACATGCACACTAACCAGTTGTCGTAAATTGAAGTAGTGAACGAAAAACTACAAAATGCATTTTCAAATAAAAAAAAACATTTTCAAAATGAACTAAGTTTGTAAAGCAAATGATTTTTAATAGGTTTATCAGATATTAATTTTGTCTTCAAAGTCAGATATTCATTCCTCTTCAAAGTCAGCCCAAAAAAAAAACAAGGGGCAAAAAAATGAAAAAGTTTTTGTTTCACATATCTCCCCCTCCTTTTAATGGCCCGAAAAATCATAGGGCAAAAAAAATCATAAGAGTTCTTATTTCCAATGTAAATTTCATCAATTTGAAAATTTCCCGGGAATTTGCGGGATTCCCCGGAAAAAATATTTCCCGTATCCCGGGAAATTTGTACATTTTCCGGGAATTCCCAAAATACAACCGGAAGTTCACATTTTCCTACTTTTTTGGCACCAATGTTTTAAAATTATACAAAAAAAAAAAACAATTATTAGAGAACCTGATTTGACTTAATTAATTTCAATCTACAGTTCATATTGAACTAATGAGCTTGTCTATAAATGTCAAGGTTTAATTCAAATAATATTTATTTCTGAAGCATGCATTCTGAATGCATTCAAAACAAGGAGTTTTTTTTGCTTTTATCTTGGGCAACAAAATTAAGATATTACGGAATCAATATTAACTATTTTATTTTCGACTAGTTTAGCGATTTTTTTTTGTTATATCATTAGAAAAAAAAATTAGATTTGAACATTGTTGTTTACCTTGTCCAAATCGGATGAAAATTGAATTAATGTAATGAAATTTTTCAAAAAGGGTTGTTCGAGAAGAGTTCGAGGAATTACTGCTTGAAGCTATAATTTATGAAGCACGTTAGCTAACAAGAGCGTAAGAGTGCTAAATATGAAAAAAATATCATATATTTTCAACCAATTTCACACTATGAAACTTATTTTTATCAAATTAATTTATTAGGCCATACAACCATTTAACTTAAATCATACCATAAATGGAATCATGAAAAATCATTGAAAAACTAATTTGTATCATATGAAGTTTACCCAAAGAATGCAACCATATTTCAAAACTCGCTGCAAATATTTTAAAACTTTGAGTGGTGGTTTCAAGAAATAGTGTTTCAAGTTAAATAGCGGAAGAAATTAGATTTTAAGGCAAATTCAATGATTATCTATTGATTCGCAAGTTGAAAATACTTGTTGAAGTACTTTTGTTGAATTTCCATTTTTTTTTTATTTGTTTGACCGATGACTTTTTTTGTCCAGGTTATGATTTTATAACGTAGAAATTTTTCTTTTTTTTATCATGGTAAATTAAAAAAACTTTACCTTATTTTTTTTATCTAAGGCTGGTACAAATATTTTTAAAAGTTTTTGTCACCCCCCCCCCCCACCCCCCTTCAAAATTGGCCTGAAAAATCAGGGGGCAAAAAAAATATTTTTACAATAAACTTCAAAATTTCAATGAAAATTCAAGGGCAACCAGCTGAAATCAAATTAAAATACATTCTCCTGCGTTCAAAATCATTTTTAGCATGTTTGGGTTTATTAAAAAATCTTAAGATTTGAAAATTTTCGATGCAAAATCTTTTTTTTCGATACAATTTTTGTTTTTGTCAGATCTTAGATTTTTTTGAAAACTAATGATTGCAAAACAACTGAACTAGTGTAAAATGCATTTTAAAACACTTTTTTCATTTAAATGTGAAGATTATGGCTTGTTATTCAAATTTTTATATTTTTTTATTTTTTTGCCCCCCCCCTCCCCCCCCCTTGACCTCGGCCAGGGCCGAGGGACAAAAACTTTTTTAAATATTTGCATCGGCCTAAAAGCGAATTTGCAACGTTTTTAAGGTGAAGCCGTTCGAAGAAAATTGATCATCACTATAAAATATTCTGTATTAAACTCAATTTAACGAAATTCAGCACCAAAAGAAATCAGCGTGTGCCGGTTGTTGCCTTCTCGAAGCCACTGAAAGAATTTTTGATCTAAATCAATTGTGCTTCAAAATTTATATAATTTTGTGGCACAGTCATTGACGTCCTAGTTTGCAATCATTGGTTAATGACAATTTCCATAACTTTACAAGGAATGGGATAATCGTTACCAAAAGGAATCAGCATGTGTAGGGCACTACTTTAAACAACTTGTTGAAGGAATTTTGTTAAAATATTGAAAGCGACGCAAAATTTATATCTTTGAACGAAAAATCATGACAATGATGGAAGTCTTCACGTTAAGTTCTTATCACATTGAAGTAAATTTTGTTGACAAAAGCTCGAACAAACTTGGTTGAAAATGTCATTGAAGCGCAATAATAAACATTTACTAGTTTTTTTTTCGTGTTAAATAGAATTTGTTTTATGACTTTACTCCAAACATATTTATTATCAAACCAGAATTTGAAATAGCCTCTGAACGAAAAAAAAAAGAATAGAAAAAATTAGGTAAACTAAGTGTAGTCAAAATATCGTTAAATATTTTAATGCCGACATCTCAGCAACTTAAAGTCCGATCTTTCAGATAAAATTATTTTAAAAAGTAAATAATTAGGTTTTTTATTAAACTTTTCTAGAGTTTTTTTTTTGAAGGCTTTTGTGTTTCATTTGTTTATAGGACCTTTTAAAAAACTCTAGATTTTCAAATTGTTCCAATTGTGACCATATTTTCAAAACCAAAATCTCATCATTCCGGTAACTGATCTCCAAACATATCCAAAGACCGTCTCTTGATGAGAATGATGAACTAGAACTCCGCCGCGATCCCCTCAACAAACCTCAACATCTGAATGAAGATCATTTTCGGGGAGATCTTCCCGAGTATCACCACTACATCCTCCTCCACACCAGCAGCATTCCCTTCCCACAACTCCATCTTTTGCTATCCACAACTAGCCGCACGCTCGCCCAAATGGCTAATCTCATTAGGATGAGATATGTGAATGAATTAACTTTTTGGCTGAGGCTCGTTAGGCCGGGGTGATAAATTTCGAAACCATGATGAGCTCAAACGAGCGAAGGTTCATTGAAGGTCGGCGGCTGATTATTTTTTTTTTCTGCGGAAAACAATTAGTAATTTGGAATCAGTTAGAGCGATTAAAGCGCAAAGTGTCCCACTTTAAAAAAAAAAAAGCTTGTTAACGACCACATAACGAACGCTGCATTAACAATTTCAACCGAAAATTAAATCAAGCTAGTCGGGGCACGAATTAAGCGACTAGGTTTTTAGAGATAAGCATTCTTTTTCAACAACGTCAAACGCACTAATTAACATTCCTTCGGGTTTTGTCCGCTGGTCGTTAGTCAGGTTCGTCGTTTTTCGACTATTGCCCAAAGGGGGGGAAGTCGAAATTACCTAGTTATGTGGAGAGATTTATAAGTTGCTAGAGGAAATGATGAATTTTCAGCTCAGGAATAACGTCACGTTTCAGAGTTCTAAAAAATTCTACTCAAGACATAAATTAAGTTTCAAGTCGCGAGTATGCAGACTGCATTGAGGTGACAATGAGGTAAACCACAAGAATGACTCTTCGGCGGTCTCGGTGCGGTTGGATTTGATAGACTTCGAGGAAAGGAAACTGATTCACTTCATAATTCTTGGTTCTTTGTGACGTTTTTGGTTGGTATAACATTTGCATACAATAATGTGGCGCAGCGATTGAATGGCAGTCTCACGACAAATTATTACACAGGTTGACAAAAATTGTTCAAAAAAAAATTTCAGTTAAAAAAAGCCTGCTTGAAATTTTTTTCAAAAAATTAATTCATTTCAAAATTTAAAATTTTTTTGTTGATCTGTGTTATTCATTTGCGTATTTATTGAAAGACGACCTGTTCTCCCCAGCAAAGGTATTGAGGCTCATTCCAATCGCTCATAAAAATGCACAGTTTGTCAAAGCCGTGCGCTCCTTCAACCGCCCATCAGTTCCATCAGTTTCTTTCCAATATCGTTTGCCTGGCACCGCCAGTAAAGACATGCAAATGACTTGGCCACCTTTGCCGAAGAAGTGTGACAAAAAAAAAACAGACTTACTCAACCCCACCCAACTTCACACAAGGAACCGACGCCGGTTAGTTTTTTATGGAAAAATTGAAAACGCAAACTTCCCGCCGCCGATCCCCATGAACACACCCAAGTTACGATTATGAGCGCTTCTGTGACGGATGCCGAGGGTCTTTGCGCTGGCAAAGGTGAGCTCCAGGTGATTAAAAACTTGTACAAACTACCTTCCAACCGTCCAACTCTGCATATCTTGGAGCTCGATAGCTAATTAAAACGTTATGCTTAGTCGGACGGACTGCAGAGAGAGAGAGAGAGCGCGCCCGCTTCATCTGGTAGTAACATGATCCTGGGAGCAGCCGAACCATGCGAGTTAATCCCAATAACACCATAACGGCTACGGGGTTTTCTACAGCGACTCTCGTGTAGCAAATACGTTTGACCCTGGGTTAGGAGCACTGGAGCTAGAGAGAGAGAGAGACTCTATTAGGGCAGTGGTTCGCAAACAGGTAAAAGTTTCGACGTAATCAAGCTGAGATAGTAGATTTCGAGCTTGTAAAACTTAAATTCAAAGTTCTAATCTGTTAGTAAAGAATCGAACTAAAAAAATTCCATAGTAAAAACTAATTTTTTAGAAAAAATCTTATAATCAAGGAAATATTTTTTTATGTTTCAGAAAATGATAATATTTATATAGTTTTGTAATGCCTCATAAAATATTTTCTATTTAATAAGAGAAAATTTTAAAATAAAATTGAGTATGTTACTATAATAATAACTTTTGATATTTTAGTGAATAAAAGAAACTAGAAAATGTATTCATTCTATTTCATTCTGAGATTCATAAAAAATTTGCACATTTTCTTATGCCAATATCTCAGCAACTAATGGTCCAATTTTCAATGTTGAAAAATGAAAATTTGTAAAATTTGATGCCCGTTAAAAAATGTTGATAATTTTGGAATGAAAACTAACATTTTAATTGAGCATTAGTTGCTGCGAAGGAAAAAATTGAAAATATGGGAATGTTTAGATGAGACTTAAAACACATCAACATTCTTATTTGGTTTTCTTTTTTCGCTGTATTTCAGCAACTACAGATCCAATCTTGAATGTCTCTCAAGCAATTAAATTTGAAACTTTCTGAAGTTCTTGTAAAAAAATATGGGTAATTCTCTACCAACTCACACGAAATCGGGAAAAGTTGCCCCGACCCCTCTTCGATTTGCGTAAAACTTTGTCCTAAGGGGTAACTTTTGTCCCTGATCACGAAACCGAGGTCCGTTTTTTGATATCTCGTGACGGAGGGGCGGTACGACCCCTTCCATTTTTGAACATGCGAAAAAGAGGTGTTTTTCAACAATTTGCAGCCTGAAACGGTGATGAGATAGAAATTTGGTTTCAAAGGGACTTTCATGTAAAATTAGACGCCCGATTTGATGGCGTACTCAGAATTCCGAAAAACCGTATTTTTTTATCGAAAAAAACACTAAAAAAGTTTTGAAAATTCTCCCATTTTCCGTTACTCGACTGTAAAAAATTTTGGAACATGTCATTTTATGGAAAATTTAATGTACTTTTCGAATCATTTTTTCTTTTGGAACAAAATTTTTCATTTTAAAATTTCGTGTTTTTTCTAACTTTGCAGGGTTAATTTTTAAAGTGTAACAATGTTCTACAAAGTTGTAGAGCAGACAATTAAATTTTTTTTGATATACAGACATAAGGGGTTTGCTTGTAAACATCACGAGTTATCGCGATTTTACGAAAAACTAACTTAATCCACCTATGTGGTTGGAGCCTTCCTCACAACAATGGCTGTACACAAGTTTCATCTATTTTTTAGATCCGGCTTCCAAAAAGTACATCATATCACTTAAGTGGCCATATCTCGAGACAGGGTTGCCAGATTTTCAATGTTTTAGACTCGTTGGAAAGGTATTTTGATAATCTATCCAACGATGGGTCGGATAGTGGAGCCGGACATAGTTTACATACATTTAAGTGAGATCCGGCTTCAAAAAAGTACATCATATCACTTAAGGGACCATATCTCGAGACAGGGTTGCCAGATCTTCAATGTTTTAGACTCGTTGGAAAGGTCTTTTGATAATCTTACCAACAATGGGTCGGATGATGGACCCGGACATAGTTTACATACATTTAAGTGAGATCCGGCTTCAAAAAAGTATATCAATATCACTTAAGTGACCATATTTCGAGACAGGGTTGCCAGATCTTCAATGTTTTGGACTCATTGGAAAGGTCTTTTGATAACCTAACCAACGATGGGTCGGATGATGGATCCGGACATAGTTTACATACATTTAAGTGAGATCCGGCTTCAAAAAAGTACATCAATATCACTTAAGTGGCCATATCTCGAGACAGGGTTGCCAGATCTTCAATGTTTTGGACTCGTTAGAAAGGTCTTTTGATAACCTAACCAACGATGGGTCGGATGATGGATCCGGACATAGTTTACATACATTTAAGTGAGATCCGGCTTCAAAAAAGTACATCAATATCACTTAAGTGGCCATATCTCGAGACAGGGTTGCCAGATCTTCAATGTTTTGCACTCGTTGGAAAGGTCTTTTGATAACCTAACCAACGTCGGGTCGGATGGTGGATCCGGACATAGTACACATACATTTAAGTGAGATCCGGCTTCAAAAAAGTTCATCAATATCACTTAAGTGGCCATATCTCGAGACAGGGTTGCCAGATTTTCAATGTTTTGGACTCGTTGGAAAGGTCTTTTGATAACCTAACCAACGTTGGGTCGGATGATGGACCCGGACATAGTTTACATACATTTAAGTGAGATCCGGCTTCAAAAAAGTACATCAATATCACTTAAGTGGCCATATCTCGAGACAGGGTTGCCAGATCTTCAATGTTTTGGACTCGTTGGAAAGGTTTTTTGATAACCTAACCAACGATGGATCGGATGATGGACCCGGACATAGTTTACATACAGTTAAGTGAGATCCAAATATATGTGAAAACACATTTTTATACATAACTTTTGAACTACTTATCGAAACTTCAATCTGTATAAAACTCGATCTATGGGACCCTAAACCAAGTCGAATGCAACAAGTTCGGGTCAAATCGGTTCAGCCAGTGCCGAGAAACATGAGCTAGTTTGTTGGTCACATACATACACACACACACACATACACACACACATACACACACACATATACACAGACATTTGTTCAGTTTTCGATTCTGAGTCGATATGTATACATGAAGGTGGGTCTACGACGTTTTTATACGAAGTTCATTTTTAGAGCAGGATTATAGCCTTACCTCAGTGAGGAAGGCAAAAAAGTTTTGAAAAAGTTACTTTTTGCGTTTCTCTTTGTTTCGTCGTCCGTGTCTGTCGCGGGTGACCATGAATGGCCATGATCGATGACGACCATTTTTTTCAAAACTTTTTTTCGTAAAATCGCGATAACTCGTGATGTTTATAAGCAAACCCCATATGCCTATATATCAAAATTTGTGTAATTGTCTGCTCTACAACTTTGTAGAACATTGTTACACTCTAAAAAATAACCCTGCAAAGTTAGAAAAAACACGAAATTTTAAAATGAAAAATTTTGTTCTAAATGAAAAAATGACCCTTCTGGGACAATGTAGATTCGAAAAGTACATTAAATTTCCCATAAAATAACATGTTCCAAAATTTTTTACAGTCGAGTAACGGAAAATGGGAGAATTTTTAAAACTTTTTTTGTGTTTTTTTCGATGAAAATACGTTTATTCGGAATTCTGAGTACGCCATCAAATCGGGCGTCTAATTTTACACAAAAGTCCCTTTGACACCAAATTTCTATCTCATCACCGTTTCAGGCTGCAAATTATTGAAAAACACCTCTTTTTTCACATGTTCAAAAATGGAACGGGTCGTACCGCCCCTCCGTCACGAGATATCAAAAAACGGACCTCGGATTCGTGATCAGGGACAAAAGTTACCCCTTTGGACAAAGTTTCACGTAAATCGAAGAGGGGTCGGGGCAACTGCTGTGTGAGTTGGCGGAGAATCACCCACTGTTTTTCGATATGTAGTCCCTACATTCAAAATGTGTTGAAAGCTTTAAAAGCCCTCATTTCAATTGGAATTCTAAAAATAGCGTTAAAGGTGCACAGCAACCCTTTCATAATTGTCGTCTTCTAATTCCAAAATTGTCAAACTTACGGACCCAATCCTGCAACAATTAGATTGTAAATTTTTTTAAATTAAGTTGTTAACTATTTAGTAGACTGCACTCTAGGGGATGAACTTAAAATTATATCGATAGTTCCCGCAGTTTTGAAGTTACCTACTAATATGTCCGTAACAAAAATCATGGTGCAAAAGCTCTCGTTGATGTGCTCCGTTAATAGTGCACAGCAACCGTGGAAGTTGTTGTCATCTTATCCCAAAAAAAATGTCGACCTTGTGGACCCAATTCAGTAATAATCTGACTATAAAAATAAACAAACATTACTGTCAATAATGTTGTATACGAGCAACTCTAGCTCAAATCAGACATTTTTCTGGTACTTTTGTATCCGACCCTCTCCGATTTCAATGAAACTTTGTAGACATACTATCCTAGGCCTATATTAGCCAATTTTGTGTATTTGGAGCCGATAGTACTCGAAAATAACATTTTTGCAATTCCGTCGTGAAACTACTCACTTTTTCTGTCATTTTTGAACGACGAAATAGCCTACTTTTCTGTACCAAAAATAATAGAATCGAATAGCAACACTTTTCAAAATAAATGCTGAAAAGTTCTACTTTTCAGCACTCAAATGGGTTCTGAAAAGTTGAACTTTTCAGCACTTGTTTCGAAAAGCAACACTTTTCAACATTTTTTAGATTTAAACGATTTATTGACAAAATACATGAAAATTTGACTTAAAATTTCACTCAGTGTGTGGTTTTTGGAATTGCAAAAAATGTTGTATGGAACTCGTTGCAAAACTTGATTTTTTCAGCACTCTTCGTATTTATCCAACTCGGTGAACCTCGTTGGATAAATGTACGACTCGTGCTGAAAAAATCCTCTTTTTGCAACTTGTTGCATAAACTACTATTGTAGTTTGCCATTTAAAAATTACTGTATCTCGAAGCCGATGCATCGTATCTAAAAGTAGTCAAAGACAAACTTGTAGGAAATTGGACGGGCTTTCTGAAAAAAATACACTGAAATAAAAATACACGCCACTTTTATGAGATTTTTTGATTTTTAAGTTTAAAAGTAAAATTTTAAGATGATGTCACGATTTTTTTTCGTTCATGATTTTTGAGGAAATAACCTAAGATGTTACAAAAAGACTGACAAAAAATGCAGGATGGTATGTCTCTCCTAAAAAACTACAAAAATCCTTTACTAAAACTGTTTTTTTTTCAAGTGGTCAAAACGTCAAAATTTTCAAAAATCGATAGCGATCCAAAAAAAATCGAAGTATTGTAGTTTTCTAAATGCAAAAATGTGAGCTAAAGATATCTCGATACAAAAAGCCTGATTATTGAGCACTGTTAATCAATTCATATGTACTTAATAATTAACAAGATAACACGATCATGATTATGCAAAACTGGCAACAGTTTGGAAACCACTGCCCCAAGAGAGTGTACTGATTGCATGTTCAACCCCCCAAAGTACACGAAGCTCTCTATACCCGACACTTCAATTAGTGCCTCGAACCAAGAACCACACGTTGAGTGCGTGTGCAACAGGTTCTCAAAAAGTGTCGCCCAAGTCCCTAGTTCAAGTCGCTCTTTCTCTTTACACCGAGGATGGATTAGCGTCTGGATTTAATTATTGCCATAAATTGTCCAACTTTATGGGCACCGTACACCGCACCGGACAATTATTAGATGTACCCATTTGTGTGGCGAATAATTGCGAGTCGGGTTGCGAGCAAACTGGATTATGTTGCACTGCACTGGATGGAAATCGACTGCAAATTGGAAAGTTTACGACCGGGCGGGATGTTTTTAGCTGATGGGATGATCCGTTGCGGCGGTTTGGCCTTACGCGCGATGGGAGGTATTCGAAGGAACTCCGGTATCACTTGTGATGAACTAAAACAGGGGGATCAGGTTTGAAATGAGTTGTAAGCGTCGTTTTATGCCTTAACTTATGACGGGTTTAGCAAATATGAGCAGATTATTTTTTGAAGAATATTGGATAAATGTGACATTGTATTCAGCAAGTTGTTCATTTGTAGATAAATTTGTCAGTCATGGTTCATATCTTTAAAAATAATTAAAATTAATAACCCCAAAAATTCAATTAACTCCACACCGCTGATTTTCCTTTGAAACCGGTTCTTCAAACTCCCCGGAATAATATAATGATTTATTCTCGATAATGAGCTCGGCTGCATTTATTTAAATTCATTTCCACAAACCGTTGATAAATGAAGCCCGAAAAACAAAAACCTTCGCCGCCGATCATGGCAGGGAAGAGCGGGCAAACAGAAACACACACCGGGAGCAAACAATCAATTAGTGTTTCAACCTGCTGCTGCACTGTTATATTTCCATGAATGGGTTTGGGGCGGATTCTCAATGGCGGCCACCAAAATGCTGCAGATGAAATTCGAACACGGCACAAACAGCAGCGCGGTGTGTGATAATAATTATATTTTAACGATTTTTTATCCTCAGGGGAAAACCATTTGTGCCAACAGAAAATAAATTTAAATTATTACTTTTTTTTTCTTTTGGGAAGATGCAACAGAAGTTTATTGCCTTGGATCATACCAAATATTTTTTAATTTTTGATCAATTACAAACAATATTTTTTTGAATTTAAATAGATTTCAATATGAAAAATTCAAACAGGAATAAGTTTCATTAATAACCATCCTGACCCAATGACAGAGGAGTTTTTTTTTCCAATATCTATTCAACAATCCAGTAATCTTGTACTACGCACTTGCAATGAAAACGATCAGTGCAAATTTCATCCCGCCAACTTCCCCGATAACGTGGTTACGGTTATGCACTCACGTCATGTTTCGCCGGGAGATAAATCTTGAGGAGTCTGTGACCGTTCGTGCCGAAAACAGTCGGAGACGACGTCCGTGCACCTTTGGTATTCAAATTTCCCCTGCCCAATTGTCGATTGCCATCATCGGGCCTGAAGAGAGCCCCGAACAAATTTATTGACCACAAAGAGTAAGCCCGTCACGTGAGGAAACGAAATTGGCAAAATTCAATCCAATTTACGACCGTGCGGAGGTGGAGAGAACTGCATTCAAAAAAAAAAAAAAGGTTGAGGCAAAAAATCGAAACACGAAAATAAACTTATTTCGACCAATCGTATGGCAAGCAGGCTTCCAAAAAATCCGGAAAGAATGCACGCGCAGAATAAAACATGCATCTCTGCATTCCTTGTGCGGTGGCCACAATCCGTGCCGAGGGCATCAAGATAATCAGAGTCACGTAAGTCAGGCGGACACAAATTTCGAGCGAAAACCACCTTCGGGGCCGGGAATCGTTGAAACGAAAGATGCTCGGTAACTTCATTGGAAGATTGTTTTAGTTTCATTGAGTTTTATTGAATTAATTTTTTGGGAACAAATTGTGTCAAATTGATTCAATGATATTTTGAAACAGATTAGAGCTCAACAAAAATGAAACAAGTTATATGGCAATAAATTTGAAGCTGAGAAACGTCGTGCTTGATTTATTTTTGAAAAAATACGGTTTCATTATGCACATCTCAACCGTTGCTTTTGTGCTATCTTACTACCCGGTATCACATAGATGCCATAGAAATTGGTAAGGTTTTTCTAATTAATAAATTCTTGCAAATTCAAGTATCCAAAAAACAAACAATCAATATGTAAATCTCCAAAAAAAATGACTGCGCCAAATTTCCTCAATACCAGAAAAAGATAGAATTGTTTTATTTTATTTGATTAAAGCAAAATTCAATACTCAACGTTTGAAATGTTCGTCTTTATTTTAATATTTCTAAGTATGTTTTCGAGGAGATTTCACGAATGATCGATTTCTTGATAATGAATATCGGATAATGAAAGTCTGACCATAACAGAGATATCAACATTTGAAATTTGTGTGCCGTTGAGGTGACACAACATGGAGAGATTTAATTTTATTGATTTTGTTTAAATGAGGGGATATCCCGGGCAGAAAGTTGCATCTTGGAAAAATCTACCCATGTTCGTAAAAACACGAACAAGTCAAGTTCACCCCAGGGTATGGTTAAGAGATAACCGAACATGGCCACGAACATAAATTGTTCGAGGCGTATCTGCGAAAAATCTTGTTGAGTTTATTTGACCAACAATGCCACATCAAGTTGAGTTTATAGTAGCAAACAACTGAAATCTTCCAAAAATCATATCAAGTTCATAAAGTAGATTTTGATCCCAAAAATAATTTTATTGGTTTTTATTGCACCCCGCCACAATTCAGACCCCCCCCCCTCCCCCTTCTTCACAAATATGAGTAATATTGCAGGAATATACGCACTTACATCAAAACAAGATTTTTCAAAGTTGAAACATTATTTTACTTTAAAACTCATTAAAAATTGTGGAGAAAGCGTTGAATTGCCAAAATGTCATAATAATTTTCCAAATCACGAAAAATCCAAAGTCTCTATATTCCATTTTTTAAATTAAAAATAAAAGTTTATGAAAATATTCCTAAAATTGCATAAGTCCAAAATCCACAGTAAAATTCCAAAAAGCCTGGTAATGTTTCTTATCAAAATAATTTTTCAAAATGTTGAAAAATATTCAACTGGCTGAGAGCAAAAATTTCGCAAAGTCCTGAAAATATAAAAAAAATCTACCAAAAATCTTATCGTGATACTGATCCCGTACATTTTCTAAGTGCCGGAACGATTTTTGTAGGGGGTATATCAATAATTATTAAAAACCAACTTTCGAATTTCAAAATTTCAATGAAGACGTTTTGTTAGGGACATTATTTTAGGAACAAACTGATGTTTTTGTAAAAATCAGACGAAAATTTCCTGTAATTTCGACGATTTTTCCGAAATTTTACTGGCCAAAAGCCAAAATTTGCTAAGTCCAAAAAATCAAATAAATTCTACCAAAAATCTTGTCGTGATACGGATCCCGTACATTTTCTAAGTGCCGGAACGATTTTTGTAGGGGGTATATCAATAATTATTAAAAACTAACTTTCGAATTTCAAAATTTCAATGAAGACGTTTTTTTAGGGACATTATTTTAGGAACAAACTGATGTTTTTGTAAAAATCGGACGAAAATTTCCTGTAATTTCGACGATTTTTCCGAAATTTTACTGGCCAAAAGTCAAAATTTTGCTAAGTCCAAAAAATCAAATAAATTCTACCGAAAATCTTGTCGTGATACGGATCCTGTAAATTTTCTAAGTGCCGGAACGATTTTTGTAGGGGGTATATCAATAATTATTAAAAACCGACTTTCGAATTTCAAAATTTCAATGAAGAAGTTTTGTTAGGGAAATTATTTTAGGAACAAACTGATGTTTTTGTAAAAATCGGACAAAAATTTTCTGTAATTTCGTCGATTTTTCCGAAATTTTGGTTCAAAGCAAAAATTAACATCAAAATAATTTATCATGTTTCCAAACTCCCGAAAATGTTCTAAGTCCCAAAAAATGCTTTTCCTGTAAAAAGTAAAGAATTAAAAAAATATACGCAAAAATTTCAAAGTCCAGCATAAATAAAATCAAGCTTTAAAATATCAGCTCATGAAGATTATTCGAAGTGTCGGAAATTGAAAATTCTGTCAGTGACTGCAAATTTTGCTAAGTCCAGTATAAATTTGAAATAAAGTCAAAATAATCATTTCATGATGTTCGGGTAAAATTTTGGAAAAAATAAAATGTTCGAAATTTTTGCTAAGTCTAAAAAAACTACCACTAACAGCTCAATATCAACTGTAGATAATGCAGTATGATCATGGAATATACTTTCCATGATACGCAGTCGGTTTCAAAAGTCGTCATAACTCGAAGAGTTTACAGCAAGATGCGAATAAACAAGCCAAGATAGTTCGAAGTTATATCCACCAACTCACTTTCCGCCCGGGATATTGACCCGGGCAGAAAGTTGCATCTTGGAAAAATCTACCCATGTTCGTAAAAACACGAACAAGTCAAGTTCACCCCAGGGTATGGTTAAGAGATAACCGAACATGGCCACGAACATAAATTGTTCGAGGCGTATCTGCGAAAAATCTTGTTGAGTTTATTTGACCAACAATGCCACATCAAGTTGAGTTTATAGTAGCAAACAACTGAAATCTTCCAAAAATCATATCAAGTTCATAAAGTAGATTTTGATCCCAAAAATAATTTTATTGGTTTTTAATGCACCCCGCCACAATTCAGACCCCCCCCCCCTCCCCCTTCTTCCTCTTCACAAATATGAGTAATATTGCAGGAATATACGCACTTACATCAAAACAAGATTTTTCAAAGTTGAAAAATTATTTTACTTTAAAAACTCATTAAAAAATTGTGGAGAAAGCGTTGAATAGCCAAAATGTTATAATAATTTTTCAAATCACAAAAAATCCAAAGTCTCTATATTCAATTTTTTTTAAATTAAAAATAACAGTTTATGAAAATATTCCTAAAATTGCATAAGTCCAAAAATCAACAGTAAAATTCCAAAAAGCCTGGTAATGTTTCTTATCAAAATAATTTTTCAAAATGTTTAAAAATATTCAACTGGCTGTGAGCAAAAATTTCGCAATGTCCTGAAAATCTAAAAAAATCTACCAAAAATCTTATCGTGATACTGATCCCGTAAATTTTCTAAGTGCTGGAACGATTTTTGTAGGGGGTATATCAATAATTATTAAAAACCAACTTTCGAATTTCAAAATTTCAATGAAAACGTTTTGTTAGGGACATTATTTTAGGAACAAACTGATGTTTTTGTAAAAATCGGACAAAAATTTCCTGTAATTTCGACGATTTTTCCGAAATTTTACTGGCTAAAAGCCAAAATTTTGCTAAGTCCAAAAAATCAAATAAATTCTACCGAAAATCTTGTCGTGATACGGATCCCGTAAATTTTCTAAGTGCCGGAACGATTTTTGTTGGGGGTATATCAATAATTATTAAAAACCAACTTTCGAATTTCAAAATTTCAATGAAAACGTTTTGTTAGGGACATTATTTTAGGAACAAACTGATGTTTTTGTAAAAATCGGACAAAAATGTCCTGTAATTTCGACGATTTTTCCGAAATTTTACTGGCTAAAAGCCAAAATTTTGCTAAGTCCAAAAAATCAAATAAATTCTACCGAAAATCTTGTCGTGATACGGATCCCGTAAATTTTCTAAGTGCCGGAACGATTTTTGTGGGGGTATATCAATAATTATTAAAAACCAACTTTCGAATTTCAAAATTTCAATGAAAACGTTTTGTTAGGGACATTATTTTAGGAACAAACTGATGTTTTTGTAAAAATCGGACAAAAATGTCCTGTAATTTCGACGATTTTTCCGAAATTTTACTGGCTAAAAGCCAAAATTTTGCTAAGTCCAAAAATCAAATAAATTCTACCAAAAATCTTGTCGTGATACGGATCCCGTAAATTTTCTAAGTGCCGGAACGATTTTTGTAGGGGGTATATCAATAATTATTAAAAACCAACTTTCGAATTTCAAAATTTCAATGAAAACGTTTTGTTAGGGACATTATTTTAGGAACAAACTGATGTTTTTGTAAAAATCGGACAAAAATGTCCTGTAATTTCGACGATTTTTCCGAAATTTTACTGGCTAAAAGCCAAAATTTTGCTAAGTCCAAAAAATCAAATAAATTCTACCGAAAATCTTGTCGTGATACGGATCCCGTAAATTTTCTAAGTGCCGGAACGATTTTTGTAGGGGGTATATCAATAATTATTAAAAACCAACTTTCGAATTTCAAAATTTCAATGAAAACGTTTTGTTAGGGACATTATTTTAGGAACAAACTGATGTTTTTGTAAAAATCGGACAAAAATGTCCTGTAATTTCGACGATTTTTCCGAAATTTTACTGGCTAAAAGCCAAAATTTTGCTAAGTCCAAAAAATCAAATAAATTCTACCGAAAATCTTGTCGTGATACGGATCCCGTAAATTTTCTAAGTGCCGGAACGATTTTTGTAGGGGGTATATCAATAATTATTAAAAACCAACTTTCGAATTTCAAAATTTCAATGAAGAAGTTTTGTTAGGGACATTATTTTAGAAACAAACTGATGTTTTTGTAAAAATCGGACAAAAATTTCCTGTAATTTCGTCGATTTTTCCGAAATTTTGGTTCAAAGCAAAAATAAATATCAAAATAATTTATCATGTTTCCAAACTCCCGAAAATTTTCTAAGTCTCAAAAAATGCTTTTTCTGTAAAAAGTAAAGAATTAAAAAATATACGCAAAAATTTCAAAGTCCAGCATAAATAAAATCAAACTTTAAAATATCAGCTCATGAAAATTATTCTAAGTATCGGAAATTGAAACTTCGGTCAGTGACTGCAAATTTTGCTAAGTCCAGCATAAATTTGAAACAAAGTCAAAATAATCATTTCATGATGTTCGGGTAAAATTTTTGAAAAAAAAAATAACTTTCGAAATTTTTGCTAAGTCTAAAAAAACTACCACTAACAGCTCTATATCAACTGTAGATAATTCAGTATGATCATGGAATATACTTTCCATGATACGCAGTCGGTTTCAAAAGTCGTCATAACTCGAAGAGTTTACAGCAAGATGCGAATAAACAAGCCAAGATAGTTCGTAGTTATATCTACCAACTCACTTTCCGCCCGGGGATATACCTCAGGAACAAAAAAAAAAACTGCCGAAATTGTACGTGGAGATTTTCATTGTCAAACCAATGCACAGTTGTCCAGATGTCAAAATACAGTGGAAAATTGTTTTTTCGAAAAATGTTGAAGTTTTGGAGCTTTGTTGTCTGCAGAATAGTTGTTGGAAATGGAAAGGGGTAAATTAGGGTGGTTCATGATTGTGGTGATTTAAAAATCTAACTTTTCAGGAATACTTTTGGGAATTTTGTTGTCTTCAAGTAAGATATTGGACTTGCCAATCCAAACAACTTTATCCAATACAATCAAATTTTATCTTGCAATCTACGCCTTCTACGACCAAATTCAGATAAAGCATTTGAGCAAACCATCAAAAATCATGTTTCATTCAAAATGTAGCAATTCAGGGTTATGTTTTAGAGAGAAATGTTGTTCGGGCCACATTTGGAGCAAACATTTTTATTTTTAAAGATGCAAATTCAAAAAATCGCAGTCCAAATTCCATGCGCCAGGTTGCATTCGAAAGGAAAGATCTATCACTACAAACGTAGAAAAAATCTCAGGGGTATTTTTTTGTTAACTCGAGATATCTTCATGTAAAAATGTCTAATTTACAAGGGCAAAGTGTATGGGACCACCTTAACGAAATTCGAAAATTGACCATATTTATGTTTTTGCGTGTAATTTTTCCCACTAAATCTGATTCCGCCTTCAGAATTGAGCCAAATTGTCAAAATATTGATTTTTGATCATATTATTGGTTTCCATGTATAATTATCTTAAAACGTTACTTAATCCACTTTTAGGTGGTTGATGCCTTCCTCACATTCATAAAGTCAATACATTCAGTAAATATAGCAACATTCCCCCTTAACATGTTCAACCGATCATTTATTACTCATTTCTTTTGATGAGGTTCGCAGGCCTTCAATATTTCTGGCTTATCGGCAAGGTCTGATGAAAAACCTATTCAACGATAGTTCGCATGGAAGATTCAGACAATATTTCGATGCCTCTGTGCTCTGATGTACTAACTGACTTTTGGGCCAAAATGAGTTAATGATGCCATCTTTTAGCTAATTAAATTCCCTACAAAACGCTTCTAAGAGATCTGAAAAATTCGTTTCCTACGCGGAGATATCGCCCTGCAACCATTTGTACTAACTGACATTTTCGAACGCATCATGGATGTGCTCTCTTATTTTTCATCATGGCTTGACCTTTTGAAAACACGCAAATCCATAAAAATACGATTGCACTATAATATTATGGTAAATTGCCAGGTGTCCTTACTAGTTCGAGCAATATTATGGAGCACTATTTTGGAAGGCAATTAGCACAAGTGTGCACATTTGGATACGTGAAGAAGTTGTAAGTTAGACGAAGTGTGTCAAATAATTATTTAGAGGCAGAGTTTTTTTTTAATTGGATGACCCCTAAGTGTAAGATTGGTAGGTGGATGTTATTGTTACGTAGTTTTTTTTTATGGACGACGCCTGCAGTTGGGCTAAGTGTGCACAACTATTTGCGGGGTTTTTGAATTGGATATTTGAGTTAAGCTAAGTGTGATATTGGTGAGTGGATGTTGTTGTTACGTAGTTTTTTGGATTTGACGACCCCTGCAGTTGTTCTAAGTGTGCACAACGGCTTAAAAATGTTTTAAATTGAATATTTGGGTTAGGCTAAGTGTGAGATTAATTAGTGGATGTTATTGTTACGTAGTTTTCTTTGATGGATGACCCTTGCAGTTGTGCTAAGTGTGCACAACTACTTGGGGGGTTTTTGAATTGGATATTTGAGTTAGGCTAAGTGTGTTATTGGTGAATGGATAATGTTGTTAAGTTTTTTTTATTGGACGACCCCTGCAGTTGTGCTAAGTGTGCACAAAGACTTGAAAAATGTTTTAATTGCGGTGTATTACGGTGTAACGAATGTCACGGTGTAAAGAATGCTACGATGCAACGAATGTTGCGGTATAACAATTTTACGGTGTAACCATACTGCGGTGTAACGAATGTTACGATGTAACGAATGATGCGGTGTAATCATACTACGGTGTAACGAATGTTACGGTGTAACGAATGTTACGGTGTAACGAATGTTACGGTGTAACGAATGTTACGGTGTAACGAATGTTACGGTGTAACGAATGTTACGGTGTAACGAATGTTACGGTGTAACGAATGTTACGGTGTAACGAATGTTACGGTGTAACAAATGTTACGGTGTAACGAAAGTTCCGGTGTAACGAAAGTTCCGGTGTAACGAATGTTACGGTGTAACGAATGTTACGGTGTAACGAATGTTACGGTGTAACGAATGTTACGGTGTAACGAATGTTACGGTGTAACGAATGTTACGGTGTAACGAATGTTACGGTGTAACGAATGTTACGGTGTAACGAATGTTACGGTGTAACGAATGTTACGGTGTAACGAATGTTACGGTGTAACGAATGTTACGGTGTAACGAATGTTACGGTGTAACGAATGTTACGGTGTAACGAATGTTACGGTGTAACGAATGTTACGGTGTAACGAATGTTACGGTGTAACGAATGTTACGGTGTAACGAATGTTACGGTGTAACGAATTTTGCGGTGTAACGAATGTTGCAGTGTAACGAATGTTACGGTTTAACGAATGTTACGGTGTAACGAATTTTGCGGTGTAACGAATTTTGCAGTGTAACGAATGTTGCAGTGTAACGAATTTTACGGTGAAACGTATGTTGCGGTCTAACGAATGTCACGGTGTAACGAATGGTTAATGGTTCACTGAACCAGGATTGAACCACAAAGGGAGGTTTAAGCCGAACCAATAGGTGAACCTCGCCTAACCGGTTCATTTGGGAACTCTTGTTGTGCACACTTAGCACAATTGCAGGGGTCGTCCAACTCAAAAAACTACGTAACAACAACATCCACTAACCAATGGCACACTTAACCTAACTCAAATATCCAACTCAAACACCCTTAAAGAAGTTGTGCACATTTAGCACAACTGCAGGGGTCGTCCAATCCAAAAAACTACGTAACAAAATCAGCCACAAACCAATCTCACACTTAGCCTAACTCAAATATCCAATTTAAAACACTTTTAAGTAGTTGTGCACACTTACCACAACTGCTGGGATCGTCCTATCCAAAAAAATTGCGTAACAACATCATCCACTAACCAATGTCACATTTAGCCTAATCCAAATATTCAATTTAAACACCCTCCAAGTAGCTGTGCACACTTAGCACAATTGCAGGGGTCGTCCAATAAAAAAACTACGTAACAATAACATCCACTAACCAATCTCAAACTTAGCCTTACTCAAATATCCAACTCAAACACCCTTCAAGAAGTTGTGCAAACTTAGCACAACTGCAGGGGTCGTCCAAACCAAAAAAAAAACACGTAACAACATCATACACGTAGTTGTGCACACTTAGCACAACTGTAGGGGTCGTCCATGTTCAAAGACTAAGTATTGATTTTTTTGGAGCACTTTTGTTCTATTCGATACAAACTAAGAATTCATTGCAATAGACACACTTGTTCCAACTGCAATCTACCATAACAGTTCTATGGTTTGTGTCTTGGATATCTTGCATTTCTAAAAAGGTCGTATGACATGAGGGAAATAAAATAAACTAGCTCATAGTTTTTACAAAATCATTTTCTTCTGTTTGTAAGCGTAGAACTATTCGGTTTTCGTCATAGTTGGTCTTATTGAAGCTATTTCATGGATTATTATACTTATATTTATGAATCCTCACACTTCACTAAGTTTTTCTTAATAAAATTCATGTTTTAACGGTAGTTGCTCTCAAAAACTGCAATATTCACAATAAATTTAATGATAAACAAGTCTATTAAAAAAGTTTTGTTGAGAAAAATGTTCCTTAAGTAGCAACAATTCAAAGTTACTACGCAAAAAACATTGAAACAAGCAATAACTACTATTTTAACAATAAAATGACTCTGCGCACTTTTGTACCAAGTACCACGTTGGAAGTATACACGACTCTGCCATCGAAAAAGCATTTTAGCTCAACTGCAAAAATTACCCTGTGCACGTTTGTGCTAACTCATACAAATCACTGTTCAAGACACACTTGTGCTAATTGCAAGCATGATTTTTTTTTGTAATTTCTCTGCCAATTTTTTTTTTTGAATTTCAAAAGTTTTCATATTTTACCATGTCTTTAAGTTATGTCAGAAGCACACTTTAAAATTATAAGGACAATTGTTTGTCGAATAGTTTCCCAGAAACAGTTATTCAAAGTTAAAAAGTCGATTTTCTCGTAACCACCAAAATGTCAGTTAGTATAAGAGAGCACACAAGCATCGATTTCTGTCACAATATCTGAAATCCGGCCTCCAAAAAGTGTATAAATAACACTTAAGTGCTTATAACTTTTGATAGAGTTGTCAGATCTTCAATGTTTTGTGCTCATTGGAAAGGTCTTTTTAATACCTTTCTGAAAATGTATAAAATGTATAACACATAGGTTTTCTTGCAAAACCACCATTTTTACAATCTTCCGGACATACGCCAAAATTGTTTTTTTAGCATAACTTTTGAAGTACATAACTAAATTTGCTGATTTTAAATAGAGACCTATGGGACCCAAAGACGATTCCAATGAGACTAATACGATAATCGAGTGACACACATCCACACAGACATTTGCTTAGAACATGATTCTGAGTCAATATGTATACGTGAAGGTGGGTCTACGAGGTCAAATTAATAAGTTCATTTTTCGAGTGATTTTATAGCCATTTCTCAGTAAGGTGTTTATGTTCGAAAATCGATTATTAATTAATAATAATTTGGCTCAATTCTAAGGCCAAATTCAGATTCAGCGAAAAAAAATTGGTAACGTCATGATTCGAATTCCCAGAGTTTGTTTAAACGCTGTAGTTAATGGCAAAAAAATATAAGTCTACCAAAAGACATATTTTGCATGCATTCTCTAAAAACTGACTGTTTTTACTAAATCCTGATGATATTTCTACATTTCCCACTTATTACATGATGTTTTGCCAGCTATAACAAAAATAATATGGTACTAAGTGTCCGGATTTCGAATCATGACGTTAGTTGGACAATTTTCGAATTTCGTAAGGGTAATCCCATACACTTTTTCCTTGACATTTTGAAATGAATTTTCAAAATAAGTATGTCTAGGTATGAAATTCAGTATTTTCGAAGGAATTTTCTGATCAATTTGGAGTCTTCTGCAAAGTTACAGGCTATAGCCATATATGATAAGGACTTTTCAAGAAAAATGCTTATCGGAGAAAAATCCCATTTTCTATTTAACTTGCTAAAGGTTGATATCCCAAAATACGTATTCTTTTTAATTTTCGTTTTTTTTATTTGTTCTGAGCGACTAAAAATGACTAAGCATGACAGACATTCTGGTTCCAAAGATATGGATTTTTGAAAAAAAAAATGATGTGCTGTTTCAATGTCGAAAAATCGGACAAAAAAACAATTTTTTAAACCGAATTGAATTTGCATTGACTACTTTTTTATGAGTGTACAGTTCTCAAATTATTCCCAATTTGGGTTGCATTTTAAAAATACTGCTTGAAAGAAAAGCACCTCTGAAAAAAAAACTCTTTTTTAAAGCTTAAAAAAAATTAGCTGAGATACTGCCTTACAAAGATTTTTTTTATTCAATTCAATCCATTTTATTTACCGAAATAGCAATTTAACATAGAATTAATTAATTCATAGAAATTTGATGTTCCTTGCAACTTTTTTTCTTTTATTAATCGCTTGGAAGAAGGTTCTTCAAATGCAATTAAACAAAAACTAGGGAAAATTTGGCCAAAAAAATGTGTGACCCCGTAATATGTAACTGACGATAATTCGAAAGCTATTTATTCGATTTCCAATGCTAAAAAATTAAAATTTTGATTTTTTTGTTTTTAAAAAATATAAATATAAAGTAAGGTTGATTGGCAAAAACAGAGAAAACTACTCAACAGTTTTGTTTGTCATTCATGTTTTGATAACGTAATAAACTTGTACAGAATAATTTATTTGCAACATAAAAGTATATCATAGACGATATTTATTTCAAACTTACTGTAGATTAGAAATGACGACTAAAAAATCATAGACCAAAACTAACAAATTCATTTTGTAGGGTCAATACATCTTTTCTCGATTATTAAACAATTTTTGTTTATATAATTAAATCAACTTTTCCAACAGGATTCGCCCTAGGCAAGTGATGCAATCACTGGCATAGTAAAGTTGAATGGTAAGGTTTTAAAATAGTTTTGCTTAAAATTACCAAAGCAGCTTATTAAATGTTAATGATCATATCACACCAAGATGCTAATTTGGTTCGAATGTATGGCTACGTTACGTTAGATATTTCAAATACCAATTGAACATAGAAGATGTTTGGAGATTTATACTGAATTCATCTAAATGCCACATCTGAAAATGCATCAAAATTGACGAATCAAAACATCTAACCCAGCTCCATTTTTCAAAACTGTTCCCCCTTCCCAATGAAACCTTTACGCAAAATCGAACACCAACCATGTTATGTTCCGAAGAGGAAAAAAAGAAACCAACCTGTGCAGAATAAGAAAACTGAAGCGAAAAAAAAAACAGCAAACTAGTTTTTCCGGCCGCCGATCGATCGAAACCCATTGAAACTGCGCCCGCCGCCGCCGCCAAAGCCAAAGAGCTGATAATCGCTGATTCTCCGGAAGAAAACATAACCCTAGGTTAGGATGGTGGTTGAGTTGAAGAGGAGAGCTGCTGCCTCCAGCATCATTATCATTGCGGTTGAGCATGGGTTGAAGAAACGGAATTCACCTAGCAGTGATAATCGAACAATGTTGTCATTAGTAATTAGGAGGTTGCTGATAAAATATTTTCTTTCGATTTTACATATTGAAGATCGTGAATTTTCAAACAAATTTTAAAACGTTTCCTCCAACAACAAAAGCAAATAACTAAAACACGTTATCGATATCGGCTATATGCAGCGAGGCGAGTTCTTACCTGCTTGTTGTTTGTTGCTCCAACTGTTGTTTACATTTTACCGTTTGCGGCCGCAAACATATTTGAAAACAATGGGCAACCTGGACGCGTCATGTGATCTGACCCGCTCTTCAATGCCTACTAACCAGTTTAGGAAGAAACGGGAAGTGATGAACAATTAAGTGAACCAGTTCTAAGATCATTTAAAAATGTTTATTTATTTCTTGTGGGTTTGTTCTGATTTTTTTTTCCTTCTCTCTCTCGATTAAGTCCAACGATGTATAATTTCGCAATGTTTTTTTTTCTTCTCTGGTGCTCTAATCAACTAGTTTTGCGGTAAAATCTTAGCAGAGGGTCATATAAAAAAACTCTTTAATTACAGATACACTTTATACAATCACGTTTCAACTTATTTTAGAGAAAAATCGCGCTTCTAAAGATTAATCTTCTCTCTTCACTTTTTCCCGTCGCAGTCTATTATTATATGACACAGTTCAATTGCCTTAACTAAGTGGGAGAAAGCTTACATACGGTAAAATAAACCTATTCTAAAATTTGTGAAACAACAACTTATTTGTGAACTGATGACTAAGAGTGTTGGTCCTTAAAATTCTAGCTTACGCAAATTAAGTGTGAGTATATAGTACAGAAAACTTAAAAGGTTTGTGGTTTGTGTGCTAGTAATAACTCAACAGAAAATTGCTGAACTCTAACGCGCTTGTAACGCACACATATATTTGGCAACGTTTATTCAAGTGTATGGGATGGATTGAGGAGTGGAGTTGGTGATTTACAACAATTTGAAGGAAAAATTATTTTTATCTGATTACTTTTCGAATATTGCAATATGATGATCATGGAACAAAAATGCCAAATGCTTTTTTTATTTATAGTTTTAATGTTGATTTAAAAAAATATGACATCATACACCATCTGATAAAAAAAAACATTTTTTCTAAAAAATGTGTATAATTTAACATCAGAATATGTGTGATAATACACAGTTCAAAAAATGTGTAAATTTGTAAAGTGTAATTCCGGAAGGTTGAATATTACCACTTTTATGATGTAATCTTACCCAAATTTAGACTGAAAAAGTGAAAAGTTGTTAAAAAAGAGGTAAAATTACACATTTTTTATGACATAAAAAATGTACCTCTCCAGATATAATATTAGGGGAACTATACCCTTTCTCAGCCTATTTCCATTATCGGCCTATCAACACTTTGATCATGAATTACAGCTTTCAAAAAGTGTTTTTGACTGTTCCAAAGTAATAGATAGCTCAAACAAAAGTGAGCAAGCAACTCTCCATTGTTGATACATCTGAAAATGTTGATTTATTAGTGGAAAACGGCAAAAGTGATGAGAATTGGTCGAACGACTAAGAGTGATTCAATTGGGCATATTTCCCCTACCATGACTTATTCTTACTGTGTATCTCTGATCATGGTTGAAGTTCAATAAGTTTAATAAATTAAATTAGTGTAATGCTACATTTATATCATTTTAATATAACATATGAAAATTGTTTTTTTTTTTTTTTGTATAAATACTTATATTTTTTTGGTTTGACACAAAAAAGTTCACGTTTTCAGATGTTTTATATCCATGATTTTTATTACCTTATGCTCACAGTGGTAAATTTACACGTTTTCAAAGGTAAAATTACACAATTTTTTGACATAAAATATGTTATAATTTTCAGAGTCAATGTGATCATTTTTTTTATCTTTTTAATATAAGTTCTACAGCTGTTACTTTCTGAAGAAAAATAACGCAATGTTTCAGGAACAAAAAAAAAACAATTTTCATATGTTACATTACAATGATGTTAATGTAACATTAAACTAATTTAATTTATTAAACTTATTGAACTTCAACCATGATCAGAGATACACAGTAAGAATAAGTCATGGTAGAGGAAATATGCCCAATTAAATCATTCTAAGTCGTTCGACCGATTCTCACTTTATTTTCTGTGTACATCTTTGTTTTAAAACCTTCAAAGTTTATTTGATTTTTAATTCTGTGGTGCTACCCAATTTAGATGGATTTATACTTGTTGATTACCAATTTCACATGTTGAGCTCAACATTAAAGTAATTAATTAAAATAACAAAAAAACCAAATCAGATTGACATCTTAAAATGAGCGTGTCGACAGAATTTTTTTTCCAGAAAACAAGTTCCTTCAAATTTAGTAAAAGTAAGGTAATGTGTAAAAAAACATCTTTCAATATGTAATTTTACATTTTCCACATAAATTGAAGTTAAATTACACGGAAAGAGCGGTAATACCCAACTTTTCTAAATGTATCGTCAAACATTTTTAATGTATGTTTAATTTTAGCTTTAAAAATTGTAAATTTTACACTTTTCCGGAGTTATTTCACTTTTTGAACATATATAAAGATAAAGTTTCATCTCAAAACTATTTTTTTTTTTACTTTTTGCTGTAAAAAGTGATTTAAAATGAAACACTACAATTGTTAGAAACAACAGTCTGAATTATTTACAATTAATTGCTTTTTTTTCAAAACACAATGATCAAAGTGTAATTATTAGTTATAAAAGCTGTACACAGCAAAAAAAATTATATTAATATTACATTTGGAAAATAGAACATCTTTTATGTCAAAAAAAATGTAAAATTTTACCTCTGAAAATGTGTAATTTTGCTTCTTTTTGATGAAACGTCACATTTTCAGTCCAACTTGAGGTAAAATTACATCATTAAAGAAGTTATATTCAACATTTCAAAATCTTCCAAACTTACACATTTTACTGTGTAACCTTGCATGGTGTGACATCTTTTTATTTTTGCTTTAGCTCAATTCATATGGAAATGTTGAATTACATATAATAATTGTAAAATTACATATTTTTGAAGAAATATTACCATTTTTATCTGACACAAAATCTGTCCATATTCTAAGATGGAAACTTCTTAGATTTTATTACTCAATGCAGACATAAGACTTTTGCAAATATCATTCAACATTTATGTCGTACCCCAAATTAGTGTGGTCTAAAACAGGGTGATGGCACTGAAAGTTGAACTAAAATCAACTGATAACAATTTTATAAGTCGCGTTTATTATCCTAGTTAGCATTTTTTAGTTCAAAAAAGTCTTTTTTGGGTTAATTTAAATTTCGATAATGTGTAAAAAAGTAATAAAAAAAACGATGAATATTGCACCAATTCCTCATGAAAATTACACATTCTTTACCTCAAATCTTTCATATGTAATTTCACATCAAGAACTTGTAAATTTTGCATAATTTTCTGTTAAATTTAACTTTTTTACACATTATTTCAGGTTAAATAACATTAAAAGGGAATATTCAACCATAAAGTTTTGAACCTTAAAATCAAATTTACAGGACCAGTTGAAAAAAGCAATCATCTAAAAACAGGTAATTGTTTTTTTTTCGTGGTTAAAAATGTGAAAATTTAGCCAAAACGTTCGACAGGCCTGATGTTTCAAATGACAATTTGTAACTAAAAGTTTATCGATTTTATTGAAAAACCCAATTTGCATCAACCCAGAACCAGTATAAAACATGCAATAATGTTGTTTTTTTTCAGCTTAAAAATCACCAACTCTACTGCTCTGATCCACCCCACAGCGTGGTTATTTGAATAAAACTACTGTTTTCGAAACTTACGTTATTTTATAGGACAGTCTCTACTTAGTTTTAACGATTTTCTACAATATCGACAAATTTCACGATTCAGATTCCTATCGAACCATTTTAAAACGTTTTTGATTATTCGCTTCTACGAGTTAACGTTTACCTTTCGCGTAATTTCCTTAAAGCTGAGATTCGCCACCGGCCGACCACGAAGTCTACAAAAAGGCGTTCGAAAAGTGGACTAAAACTCGCACTAAAAAGTTAGGGTTAGAAATCTATACGGTTCCTTGGTGGTTGTGGTGGTGCTGGAGGGACTTTCTTTCTTTCCCTCTTCTAAACGTACGCCCCCCGACTCCGGCTGTCCTTGCCCTGCAGTCGTTCCGCAAACTGCTTCCAGCTGACCACGGTCTTCCCGGACCACAGCCACACACTCGAGGTGACCCCGACCAGCATCGAGCACACGTACTTGGCCATGTAGATGTGAAAGATGGGCCGGTCCTCCTCCGGCACCATCTGGGCGTTGTACTTGGTGGCCGGACAGGGAATCGAAAAGATCCGACACATCTGCCGGTTCCACTGGATCATCCAGTCGTCAAAGTTGTAGTACTCGTAGAAGAGGCAGCCCAGATAGCCGAGCGCCGGTAGGATGAACAGACCGCTGAAGAAGCCGATCCGGAGCATGAGCCGCTCGAGTTTGTCGGTGCGCGTTCCGTCGTGCTTCATGACGGTCCGGATGCGGAACAGGGACACGAACCCGGCCAGCAGGAAAATGGCCCCCAGCGAGAGGTACACGCACAACGGGATCAGCAGGAACATACCGAGCGAGCGGCTGTCCAGCTGGCCGACGAAGCAAACGCCGGACAGGACGTCACCTGGGGGGGAGGGAGGAAGAGAAAAAAATACATGGCGTTTATTAGTCTTCTAGAAATATGATTGATCTGTAGTTTTTAAATCGAGTTTTATATATTAGTGATAAAGTGACTAAAAATTGCAATTTCTTTACGAACCAGTTATATTTATGATTAAAATTATAACAGTACAATAATTGTTCGGTATCTGGGCTGCTTTTTAACTGGGCGCTCGATAACTGGGCCGTAGCCCAGTTAAAAAGACAAACGTCAAAAAACCAAAACAAACCAAAATGACCTGAGGGATTTATGGATGCAAAAATCATGTTCAATAAGGGTAATTCTCCGCCAACTCACACTGCAGATGCCCCGACCCCTCTTCAATTTGCGTGAAACTTTGTCTTAAGGGGTAACTTTTGTCCCTGATCACGAATCCGAGGTCCGTTTTTTATATCTCGTGACGGAGGGGCGGTACGACCCCTTCCATTTTTGAACACGCGGAAAAAGAGGTGTTTTTCAATAATGTGCAGCCTGAAACGGTGCACAGTGGGATATATGATAGTTTTGCATGACTATTTATAATAGAAGAAAGCGTATCAGTTCACAATTGGATAAATCAGATACTTTTTCCAAAAATCCGGATCCGGTCCGTGCAGTGCGATTTTTCACCGGATTATTGTTCCTGGTGCAAAAACGAAGCTTTTGGTGTATAGAAATCGATGGTTTGCGCGAAATCCTGTTGCGGTAATTTTTTGGGCCCTTTTTTCCCACTGTGCGGTGATGGGATAGAAATTTGGTGTCAAAGGGACTTATAAGTAAAATTAAACGCCCGATTTGATGGCGTACTCAGAATTTCGAAAAAAAACGTATTTTTCATCGAAAAAAAAAAATACAAAAAAAGTTTGAAAAACTCTGCCATTTTCCATTACTTGACTGTAAAACTATTTGGAACATGCCATTTTAAGGAAATTTAATGTACTTTTCGAATCTACATTGACTCAGAAGGGTCATTTAGAACAAAATTTTGCATTTTAAAATTTCATGTTTTTTCTAACTTTGCAGGGTTGATTTTAGAGTGTTACAATGTTCTACAAAGTTGTAGAGCAGACAATTACAAAAAAATTAATATATAAACATAAAGGGTTTGCTTGTAAACATCACGAGTTATCAGGATTCTATGAAATGAAGTTTTGAAAAAGTTACATTTTGCGTTTCTCTTTGATTCGTCGTCCGTGTCTGCCGCGGGTGACCATGAACGGGCATGAATAACTAAGATCAACTTTTTTTAGCATAACATCTCAAATACTTCACAAAACTGAATAATTTTCAATATGGTCTTACTAGACCCCAAAACGGACCGAATGAGGCTAATCCGGTCAAAATCGGTTCAGCCAGTTCTGAGATAATCGCGTGGAAAAAACTATGACCCCCTGCTCCATAAGCGGCAAACGTTTTTTTTTTTTGGGTAATTTTAAGCATCTGTGTAAATTTTGAGAGAAATTGGTTGAGATTGACCCATTGATACTAGAGCCTATAGGTGGTGAAACAAATGTTTTTCATTCAAAAATTACATTTTCAAATCGCTAATAACTTTTCAGGGTCGAGTTTTACAGCTTTGGTATGTTCTACAAAGTTGTAGAGCATCAAATTTCCAATAAGAATCTCACTTTTGAGAATATTTGGATGGAACAACTTCCGCACCCTTCAGCAAAACCGGTAAGAACAAATGTTGGTCATATTTGACCCAGAGTTCTTAAATAACTCAAGGAATAATAATTAGCTTGTGGAGCGAGGTTTTCAAAAAAGCCCCATATTCTGGGCACCCAAATGCACACACACAAACACTGCAGTGCTTTTAGTGGTTGATTAAATTTCTCATAGGTGGCAGCACTCAAATGTATAGCATGAGCATGAGCATGAGCATGAGCATGAGAGACCACCCATGGTTGTCCTTCTCCGTTGCTGAACAGGACCGTAATATCCTATCAATACAACCGACCATACGCTTGAACGATCTAATGGTGTTTCCCTTATCAACAGCATGTATGAATGCGCTGAAAAGATAAAACATCAAGATCATTAAAACTAGATCTGGAGCAAAAAGGGAACAGTCGTTGGCCACCAACGGCGCTCGCCATGTCAGTTTGTAGATCTCGGGGGATTGGGATGGGAATGTTAGTTAGCACTGGTTGCTACAAAGGGTGGGTTCTATACGATATCCACACCCCCACGTGTGCCGGAAAACTACTTCTACTTGGGATTTTGTTAGTGGGTAAGGGTAATGGCCAGGATTCAACATATAGGATGATGATGCGACCCAATAATCAATAAATTTTGTTTATTGGTGTGATGTATTATGCATTCTCAAGGCAAACAGTCGGAGTATGCGGATGAGACTATTCCCGGTTATTTGGTGTTGGGTTTAGCATAAATGATTGAATCTTAGACAGCCAGCTGTGGAAAGATAAAACCAACTAAAATGCAAAAACGCGAAAACGCCCGGACCGAAATACACACACAATCGGGGGGACAACAAAGAAGGAAACGGAATCGAAAATCCTGCGAGATGACCGCGACGCGCACCGTTCAAATTCTCCAAAGCAACTCAGGTGGCAGCACTCAAATGTTTAGCGTCTTTACTAATTACGCGTTAGCCAAAACTTAAGTATTGTGTGGTTGCAAGGCTTTTATGAAGAAGATTAAGTAACTTTTTTTTAAATTAGTATGTTTCAAAAAGGTGGTTGGTGCCTTCCTAACAATCATATGGTATTTTAGGTTGCATTTCGTCGCCATCCTGCTAACTTGTCGTACGTGCATTATGGGCCAAATTGAGTTAAGAACGCCATATTGTGCAGCTCACAATGCCTCATCTTTTGACCGTCACAGATCCCCAAAAATTCGATTTCAATCCTGAGATATTCAACAAAAACCGAAAAAACTCCATGCATTGTTGTCACTTTATATATGAAAATAGTTTCAATCTTGTCGTGCTATCTTGTCACTCCATGAAAATTGATGTAAGTGCGACAAAATGCCAAAGGGATTTCAGGCCAGGAAAGTCAGGATGCGTTTGTCGCACGTACAAGCTAGACTACCGTAAACATTTGTAATTATTACTCGGAACTCCAGCAACCAACTTCAACCAAACTTTGGGACAATGCACAGAATGGTCAGCCAAACAAAACGTGTTTGTTATTGTTTACATTGCGTGCTCTCGTTTTTGTATATTCAAGGTCAAACATTAAAACGCGTTTTTCTCGGAACGTCGAAATGGCGGGTGCGACAAGATAGCACGACGGCGTCGATTTACAAAATTGTCTTTACCAGAACAGCAATTTTTTATTTCTTTTTTCCAACTTCTCAAATTTTGGGGACGATTGGTTTTGTATTGGATTTTCTTTTATTCAAGAAAATCACTTTACACCCTGACATATAAAGTCTTCAGATTACCCATCCAACGACGGTTCATATGATTGATCCGGACATCATTTCCCTCGAAATATCTGAGATCTGGCTTCAAAAAAAGTGTATAATCAACATTTAAGTGGGCATATCTTTTAATAGGGTTATTGATTGATAGGGTTCAGTCAGTCCGGAGATAATTGAGTGCATTTTTCGGTGCACAGACTTACAGACATACACACGCACAGAAATTTGCACAGAATTTGATTCCGATTCGATATGAATACTTGAAGGTGGGTCTAGGAGGTCGAATTATGAAGTTCAATTTACGAATGGTTACGCAGTAAGGTGAGGATGGCACAAACATTTTTTTTTTTTAATTGGTTACTAATCAAACATATTCTGAAGATTATTATAAATATTAATTCATTAAATTAATTTTTTATTATTGCTTGACTTAGGTAACTTGCACTTTAAGCTCAAACATGAATTTGTCATTAAAAAGGAACATCAAATAAAACAACAACTGGTTTAAAGCTCTAAAAGGTTTTCTTAACACTCTCGTTGGCGTCACCGTCGATCGTTTATCAAAGGCTCTTCAAAAATCCGTCTCAAAGGGATTGGATTCGGTCAATATCTTTTTCAATCGCTTCCATGGATAAAAACCTCGTCCATTTTATGACCGCATTATTCATAAGTGACTCTTGGACCGGTAATGCATTAGCACTGCTCACAGACGCAGGAAGTTATGGCCGAATCCCTGAAGCAACCAAAACAGAGTGATAAATCTCGTAATTATCGTGAAAAGTCCTACCTTGGGACTCGTAAGCTTGATGGGCCACCTTTTCACACTTTTTATTAGTTCATTACCATCCTTCCGGGAGCCCCTTCTGCGGCATGTCCTGCGTTTTCTGGTTCAGGTATATGGTTGAGATAACTCCATTTTCGAGTAATTCGCTTCGCATTGTTCGGCGCTTCTTTCATCCCCAAGCTCCTTTGCCGCTTTACAATGGACTCTGTGAGCTGAACTCTGTGCATAATTGATCAACAGTTCGGAAACTGCGTCGAAATTAAGGGCAGATGAATAAGGTGGAACCAGTTTTTCAAAAAGAGAAGTATTCATCAAATGATCTGGAACAAGAAACAAATTGTACGCTATTATGATGTTATTTCTGTTCAGTTCAGAATATAAGAACCACTCTTTCAATATGAATGAATGAAAAATAATACCCTCAGCAAAATACATACTTCACAAAAACGATTTAATAGCTGATACCGGTTCGACTAACTACCACCGGGCATCCCTCGCTAATTAGCATGTAAATTGCGATATCTGCCACTGCGCTGAACCTGGTCATCGTTGGGGCAACAATGTTATCGAATCACCCTGCATGGTCCCCAACCGAGCAGCTATCCCGCGTATGTAATTGATACAAATGACCTCGTGGTCACCACAGTCACACTGGGCTCTCTGGTCGGATTCCATTCCCCGTAAAAGGAACCCATGATGACAGCTCGGTCACATCCCCTCAGTTTTATCAAGTTCTGTGCCACAACAATTAATCTTATCAGACAGAACCGGTTGCTAGTGGGACTTGGAAGAATCGTTCCGGAAATTTTGTTTTATTTTTCATCCAAATCTCAAAACATTCAATTTTTAACGGTAAATATGTCTTGATAAATACTTGATATTATTTTTAAAAGCAACAATCGTTCTACATCGCATTTTTTTGCGATTTCAAATTGACAATTTCTTATTTTTATTTGCTCAACATGTTTTTGATGTACTCTTCATAACAGCTACATACAAATTTTCCATCAAACTATCGATCTCCAACTTTGCGTGATAAACTCTAATAAAGTTCACCCTCAGGGTTTCCTTCCCAACAGTCCGTATTCCACCCCAGCAGACACATTTTGTTTCACAGGTGTCATACAAGAGCTTAGACTTCATTACCATACATAATTCAGCACTACAAGCCGGCGAGACCGAAGCACTCACCGTTCTGTTGCGTGTAGTAAAGTCCATCATAAATTGCTTTTTGCCCTCAACATTGGCAACTTGGCTTTGATGGGTTTTACTAGGGTAGGATATGATTCTTTAACATTTTTAAATTTTATAAATTTATAAAAAAAATACAATAATCCTCGCAATCCAGAACTTACCTTCAACCTTCCCGAGCGCGAGCACGAATATCGTCTGCACGGCCGGGATGGCCCACGCCACCAGGTGGAACAGATGGGACCGGTTCTCGATGGCTTCGTGGCCCCACTTGAGGCCGGCGGCCAGGAACCAAGCGAGGGCCAGACAGGCCCACCACCCAAAGGCGGCCATACTGCAAAAGTACAGCGCCATGAAGAGCACCGTGCAGGAAGTGGACTGCCGGTGACCCTGTGTGGAAAGAGAGAGAGAGAGAGGGAGAGATGAAAAGAAACATTAAAAAAATGAGTAAATATTGGCATTAGAGTGGGGGGAAGAGTAAACAAATGGGGAGAACATTAGTGACTGATGTGAGGTATAATATTTGCTTGTCAGGTTAGTAAAGAGACTGAGTGAAGTCTGAAATATTTTAGTTTAACATTTTTGACTAAATATTCTTAGTAAAAAAATCAAGCCCCACTCAAAACCTACCTGCGTAATCGTCGACAGCATCTGCATCCGCCCAATCTTGATCTGGGGCTGAAAGGCCTCCCTACAGGCCACGGAATCGCCCGCGCCCAGCCCGGCCACGTATGCACAGCCCACGATCAGGTAGCAGATCGCCAGAAACACGATGGGCCGTTCCGGGTACCTGAACCGGGACGAATCGATCAGGAAGGTGAGTACCTGGAAGAAAAAAGAAAAAAGAAGAAAATTTAAATAAAGTTGGCAAGTTTATTGCTCGGGGTGACATTCGCCACAAGGGATCCCATCAATCGCCGCGAAACGTTTAAATTCGATCATAAATTTCACATCTTGATTCGTGAGACTCATGAGCTTTCATTTAACCCGCTAAATGGTCCAGCACGACGATGCAAATTGGTACAAAGTTAAGGGCAGATCTGCGAGGCGGGATCTGCACCGTACAAATAAGGTTTGCCCAAGAAGTGCACCGGGCGATTCTGTTGAAAGGCTGGTCCTTGGTCGTAAATTTGCAGAACCGCCACTCCACACCAGCCTTAATGAACTGCTATATTCATGAGCGGATATTCTGGGACATGCCCTGAAGAACGCGAAGAAATGGTCTCAAGAAACGGTACGAAAGCAAACGAGCAAACTGCTGCTCCAGTTTCACCACTAACCGTTCTCTTGGGGGAGAGCTTCTGGATCAGAGCAACGCTGAAATCTTCAACAGGTTCTCCAACCTCAACGAAGAAGCCATACCGTGGTCTCAGTTTGCGGTGGCGAAGTCTTCTTCAACCAGCCTGACCAAGAGACTCAGACCTGGTCGCTCACCAACGGTCATTTGGACTTCCGTTCACCGCTGCGTAGATCATCGTAGACTCTGACGATTGGTTTAATTCGTGTGTCGATTAGACAACGACTTGTTGGACGCCACTTCACGAATCGTACACGGAAAGGTTTAAAATTGATTTCACTCAAAAGTTACAGCTGTTTGAATATTTACATACCATTTATTGTATGGACAGCTGCCAAAATTGTATGGAGACTTGTATGGGTGAACCAATGACACAAAATAGTTTATTTGGTCATAGGGAAGGCCCCCACAAAGTTTGAGTCAAATCCAAAAATACAAATAAAATCCATTTCTGGTTTGTTAGAGAATTGCTCACATGTTTTCATGTTTTTTAGGTTTTTTTTAAATGTTTTTCATATTCATATTCATATTTTTTCTTGTTTTTATCATGTTTTTTTAGATTTTTCATGTTTTTTTATGTTTTTCATGTTTTTTTATGTATTTCCATAATATTTTCATGTTTTTTTTCAAGTTATTAAATTTTTTCACGTTTTTAAAGTTTAAAAAAATACAAGTTTTTAAAGTTTTTCAAGTTTTTTAAGTTTTTCAAGTTTTTCATGTTTTTCAAGTTTTTCAAGTTTTTCAAGTTTATCAAGTTCTTCAAGTTTTTCAAGTTTTTCAAGTTTTTCAAGCTCTTCAAGTTGTTCAAGGATTTCAATTTTTTCAAGTTTTTCAAGTTTTTTAAGGTTTTTCAAGTTTTTCAAGTTTTTCAAGTTTTTCAAGGTTTTCAAGTTTTTCAAGTTTTTTAAGTTTTTCAAGTTTTTCAAGTTTTTCAAGTTTTTCATGTTTTTCAAGTTTTTCAAGTTTTTCAAGTTTATCAAGTTCTTCAAGTTTTTCAAGTTTTTCAAGTTTTTCAAGCTCTTCAAGTTGTTCAAGGATTTCAATTTTTTCAAGTTTTTCAAGTTTTTCAAGTGTTTCAAGTTTTTCAAGTTTTTCAAGTTTTTCAAGTTTTTTAAGTTTTTCAAGTTTTTCAAGTTTTTCAAGTTTTTCAAGTCAAGTTTTTCAAGTTTTTTAAGTTTTTCAAGTTTTCAAGTTTTTCAAGTTTTTCAAGTTTTTTAAGTTTTTCAAGATTTTCAAGATTTTCAAGTTTTTTAAGTTTTTCAAGTGTTTCAAGTTTTTCAAGTTTTTTAAGTTTTTCAAGATTTTCAAGATTTTCAAGTTTTTTAAGTTTTTGAAGTGTCTCAAGTTTTTCAAGTTTATCAAGTTTTTCATGTTTTTCAAGTGTTTCAAGTTTTTCAAGTTTATCAAGTTTTTCAAGTTTTTCAAGTTTTTCAAGTGTTTCAAGTTTTTCAAGTTTTTCAAGTTTTTCAAGTTTTTCAAGTTTTTCAAGTTTTTCAAGTTTTTCAAGTTTTTCAAGTTTTTCAAGTTTTTCAAGTTTTTCAAGTTTTTCAAGTTTTTCAAGTTTTTCAAGTTTTTCAAGTTTTTCAAGTTTTTCAAGTTTTTCAAGTTTTTCAAGTTTTTCAAGTTTTTCAAGTTTTTCAAGTTTTTCAAGTTTTTCAAGTTTTTCAAGTTTTTCAAGTTTTTCAAGTTTTTCAAGTTTTTCAAGTTTTTCAAGTTTTTCAAGTTTTTCAAGTTTTTCAAGTTTTTCAAGTTTTTCAAGTTTTTCATGTTTTTTATGTTTTTCATGTTTTTCATGTTTTTCAAGTTTTTCATTTTTTTTTTAAATATTTTTCGTGTTTATCGTGTTTTTTCATGTTTGTCATGATTTTTTTATGTTTTTCATGTTTTTCAAATTTTTCAAGATTTTCATGTTTTTTTGTTTTTGATTTTCGATTTTTTTTTTCAAACTACTTTTCAGTGTATATCAACCATGAGAAATGACGATATGCTCAGAGAGCTGGTTAGCACGAGCTTCAGCACATATTCAGGTAAGTTTCAGCTTTTCAGGCAGAGGTATAGCAGACGGAAACACTGTTCCGGGAGCCGGTTTTGGCGTTTTGAAATCGATCGCGATCGTTGTAATCTGATCATTTGGCAGATTTGGAATAAGTGGCGAATATGAAAGATAACGAATTCGAAATTTAAAAATCTATTTTTATTTTAACAATATCTACAATTCTATCAAAATCTAAGAACAGTCACTGTAAACGTTCTTAGCAAAGCTCTTCCAAACCTCCACACAACCGACGAACTTTTCTTCCCTTTCGCAGAAGAATCCGCCATAATTTTGAACGCTTCCTCCTCCAGATGTGGATGCGTCGCGACCATCTCCTGCCAACCGATCGTCCCCGTAACTCCAATCGCGTCCCGACTTCGAAGAAACTGCAACACGCGCGCTTTCATATCCCGATCGCAGTGCAAATCAGCCAACTTCAACGCGTCCCCAGCGGTTTCGATGGACAGCTTCTTCAGAATCATTTTGCGACAGTGGCTTCTCAACGCAGCGATATCGTACTTGTCCGCTGCCGCGTACAACCGATCGGCCATGGTGTCCAGATCGTTGACCTGGTCGGTGTAAATAAACCGTAGGAGTTCCTTGAACACTGCGGGATCTACATCGGGGATGTTGACGATGCTGGCTATCGTTTCTTGCATTGAATGACTGAACATGGCGGCGAAAACGGGACTTCGTGCTGCCAGGATGCACTTGTGAGCTGGGAAGTCCTGACCTCGGATCATGAACGTCACATCGCTGAGCTTTTCGTCTTCCAGTAAGTTGAACAAATCTGTTTTCAGACTGTCCGAAACGGTGGTCGTGTTGTACGTGATCGACAATTCGTTTTCAATTTTGACCTTTGCTCGAATATCACAGGTTATGATCAGTTTATCGAAAACCCGAACTCTCTTCATCAACCTCTTGCGTTCTATGAACCCATCCCAACCGAATCCACATCGCTCGTGTGTGAACAAGTGCTTCGTAGATCTTGACCCAATCAACTTGCTTTCGCCATCCAGCAAAGAAAGTTTAAAATCGACCTGCACCTTCTTGGAGGCAGATTTGGTCAACCAGAGCATCAACGCCGAATGCGGCCGACTGGACAGGGACTGGGGTCGAAAGTACAGCTGCCACTCAAGCTCTTCGCCATCGTTCGAGCTGAAGGTGGCCGATTCTGGAACTTCGCCAGACAGGGCGCACCAATCGCTGAAGTCGTTGATGCACCACGAGTACGAGTAGTTGATGGTTTTGACGGATGTGACGCATTCTGCGTTGATGGATTCTTGATTTGTGGGGGACATTTTTGGATGAAATGTTAACGCAGAAGCGATTGTTATGAACTTCTGAGAGTCTGACTCTTCTGTTGGTTTTATATTAATAGATTGGTAATACAATTCATTATAAAGGTACCTCTAGTTTTGTTTCCAGTTCTAATTAGAAATATATTGAGGTAGAAGAAACAATCTCCAATACTTTTGTGCTACTTTCAATATTGCTTAAAATGTGTTATTTAGATTTTTTATCATCAGTCTTTTAAATTAAAAGCAAGTTCTATAACCCATATGTTCCAAATAAATTTCCCAAACGTGACGACCCTCATTTTCTGGAACCCCACATGTCAGGTTAGAGGTCCAACTCCGGCCGAATTCACTTACCGTGAACAGACAGCTTGCCACGCAGACGGCTGCCCACGAGCCGACCCAGTACTTTAGGACGGTCCGTTCGTTCTCCGAAAAGAACATCGAGTTGCACGGTGCTCCGCAGTCTTTGGTGACCTGGAATAAGGAAAAGAGAGAAGCAGGTGGTAAAGTTAGTTTTGATGCAAAGAAGGGTGGATATTTTAATTATGTTTTTTTGGGAGCAGCTGTTTTAAGGTCAGTCAAGTCAAAAACCTTCGAAAATTGTGATGAACATATTTCAATTCAATCTAAAGAAAAAAAAAATCAAAATTCTTTACAGTGTATATTTTTTAATTTATTAAAAAGGACCAACCAACAATATTATTAAGGACCACCTCTGACTGCGCAGAGACTGTTGCCATTTCAGTAAAAATCCAATTTCACGCTGACGGGAATCCAGCTTGTCCATCAATACTTTCTCAATAAAAGTCATAATCGAACCATCCCATCTGTGTTCACAAACTGGCAGCCAGTGGCAAACAGGTTCACGCAGCTTAAAAGTCACGTGAGCAGTCGCAATTAATTAAGGCCCACCACCACATGGCACAGTTGATCAAAACCGGCCAGTCCTCTTGCACTGTAAGACGTTACAAATGGAATTGATACCCCGAGGGGATTGTCAATCATGCTTTTTGGGCCGAAGCAAGTTTGGAAGTTGCTGCTTCAGCTCAACTCTCATAAATGGAGACCCTGCGGGGTGACAAATTTGGTTTATGGTCGACGGGGCAATTGATCAATCATTTTCTTGGAAGTACCCTCGTTGGACGGTGAGTTTGGTTTGTTCTCTGTAAAAAATATCTTTTTTTATTTGTTGTTTATGAATTTCTTTAAGACGAAACTAAACTGAAGACAAAAAATAAATAAATTGGAATTTTATGATGATCTACCAAAATGTATCATTTTGATCAAATAAAATAATTTTTTTTGAAGCTCATCACATCCCAAACGCATGAGCTGTCGGAACTTATTCAATCTCTCATTCTTTTCTTTTCTTGCCTGAAAGCTGTCATCGCTTGTCTCGACTCAGTCCACCCATTTTTCGACGGAAAACTTTTCAAACAAGTAAAGTCATCTTTGCATGAAATTTCCCAGCCTCCTCATTGTCAAATCTCTGCCAAACTTGCTCCTTCGCAAAATCGCAAAAAGGGGGGCTGAAAAGTATCGACAAAGAAAGAAAAAAAGCAAATTTCGTAGATTTTACGCCATTTTTCACTTCTTTAAAAAAAAAAATGCTTCCCGCTAAATTGAAGCTCGTTGCAGCGGGCCGCAATTGGCCAGCACCGAGAGTTCATTCACTTCTCGGCTCAATCTTTGAGCAAACATAACATTATGTGCTTCTTTTAAGCAAATTTTCTCCCCTCCCCCACGACTTCGGGCGGCGGTAATTTCCATCGATTCATTTTCAATGTTCCGCAAAGTGTGCATTACAGAAAAGATCGAGCGGCCCAATCAAGCCCCATCGTGAACCCGCGCGCACAGACTAATTACCATAGAAAAAAGCACTTTTCACTGAATTTGAGTAAAGGGGAGGGGAAATCAGAAAAAAAAACTGCGAAAAGGAACAGAAAACTTCAAAAGATCTTTTATTTTCTTTCTCTTTTCTTCAAACGCCAATTTTTTAAGCGCTCATTGGGAGTGTACACATTATTGATTTCCTGATAAAAAAAATATTTTTTGTTTAATGTTTTTTTGCTGTTCGTGGTTACCCGATCAGACGGTAATAACTTAATTCATGCCATTTCAATAACAAATACTGTTAAAATATAAGAAAATGTTATGGAATATTCTTGCAAAATCCATTTTTGCATAAGAGTTCAATAACAGTTTATGTTACCATAACAAAATTTGTTATCGCTCTGATATTGATTGAAAGCCAGAACAACTTGAGAATAATATTTTTTGTTATGGAAGAATACCTCAAACTGTAATTGGGATGATCGGATTAGTTGTTAAAATAACAAATAATAATAACAAAGATTTGTTCGAAGAATAACTTAAAATGTTATTAGTCTATTATTACAATAACAATCCAATAACAAAAAAATCATAACGGCGAATAACAAATCTTGTTATAAATAACATAAAATGTTATTGGCCTGGTATTTTCAAATATCAAAAAATGTTATTCCCAAGTTATTTCCGTCTGCTCGGGTATCGTAAAAATCACAAAAACTTTTTTCGAAACTAATTTTTTTTCAGTTTTAGAAAACAGGTACTGACAATGTTTCAATTGAAATAAATCACAAAATTTATTATTTAATTTTTATGTATTAACATTTCCAAGCCCAACTTTCAACGTTTTTTTTAAGATCAGAAAGTTTCACAAATGTTTCTTTTTTTTACATTGGAAATAGGACTATTAGTTTCTAAGATATAGAAACTAGAAAAAAAAAACAAGGCTGTTTGGATGAGACATAAAAACTTTTGTTTCTGTTATTCGCTGTATTTCAGCAAACATAGGTCCAGTCTTCAATTTCAATTGGGAAATTTGATTTGAAATTTTCTCGGTATTTCGACAATATTTTCAGGAATTATGGTAATAGTTTTGAAGAATCGGAAAATTTGAGTCAATGACTGAACTTTAAATGGCTCTATCTTGAAAACAGTGCACTTTATCAAAAAAAAAAAACTGTGAAGTACTTTTCGATTGAAAATTTGATTTATCAAAACAAAAACTGAAGTAAAAAAAATCGAATAAAATTTCTGCTTAAAAAAATAAAACTTCAAAAAATCATAACTCGGCGGCAAATTTTTGTACATCCTTTGCAATGGTTTAAGGGTACACCGCAACCAAGGAAGTTGTTGTCTTCTTGTTGTAAAATACCAAACTTACGGACCCAACCTGCATCAATCTGTTTGTAAAAATAGGTCAATTTTGTTGTAAATCTCTTAGTAGACAGTACTTTAGGGGATCAATAAAAAATATATAAATCGATAGTTTCTGTAGTTTCGAAAATACTTGAATATCTGTACCAACAAATTTTGTGTAAAAGCTCTGGTTGATGTGCACTGTAAACAGTTGCAGTTTTTGTGTCCCCTAAAATATATCAACAAATTTGAAATAAAGCGTATGGATTTTGGACATTTTTTGTGTCAAAAAGATAGATTTGAAAAATGAGCTATTTGATCCGTGTTCCATTTTTTTAAATAGTCCTCGTCAATATCTACAACTTGCCGAAGACACCAGACACCGGTTTTCGAATAATCACGCAACATTTTTGTATGGACAGCTGCCAACATTGCACAGTGGTCCAGAACGCAAAATTAAGTGGAAAATTCATTTTCCAAAAAAATGTGAAATTTTGAGGCAAATGTAAAGGGACAACTTTTGGTTCAGTTCAAAATAAGGGTGGTTCACGATTAGGGTGATTTTGAAAATCTAACTTTTCAGGAATATTTTTGGGATTTTTTTTGTCTTCCAAAAAGTTGTTGGGCTCGCCAATCCAAGCAACTTTGTCCAAGACACCAAAACTTTATCTCGCAATCTACGCCTTCTCCCAAAACTTTATCTCGCAATCTACGCCTTCTCCCAAGTAACATTTTAGGCTTTATCAAAGCTGTCACAACCGCTATAAAACCTATCAGCCAAAACCAACATTAAAACCTCTTAGTCGTATCAAACTCCCCAGAACCTTAATAAACCCCACTTAAAACCCAAAAGGACCTCCGCAAAAGTTTGTTACGGCCTATTTATAAAACCTACATAGGAGTTCAAGGCTTTACAGCTGAATCCTAACAACATCCTCAAAGCCTTGATAAAACCTTTGTTAAAACCTAGTCAGGAGTTATGGAAAAATGACATATCATACGTCTTCAAACGTCTTATGCCAAATAGGTTTTATTTTGGCAAAAATGCCAAAATTGCCAATTGAAATTTGGGAGATGGTTGTCAAAAATGGCGATGATAATTAATAGATATGAGAGGTAATCCAAATAATTTGAAAGCTTATTTCTAGCAATTGATGGCTCAAATTCAGCCGCGGTTGAAATTTTATTGATAAATGTAGAGGAGATAGAGCCAAAAAATTCAACTCGCTTCATCAAAAATCAATATTTTGTTATCATAGTGTTAAATGTTAAAAAAATATTTTTTTGCATTTCTTTGAAAAAAATGTTCAAAATATTTTTAAACATCTGTCGCTATATTAATCATACCAGAAATTCAGCAAAAATGTGTGTTTTCATCAAATTTAAATCAAATTTTTAAGTTTTTCATTTTTTCAATCAAGATGGCGGTCAATCATATTCAATCAGAGCACGCGTTTAGCGCCATATTTATGCACTGCTATTTGGCCACGATGAATGCTCTTTTAGGAGCTTATGGGTTTAAGTGAGCTTTTTACATGCCTAATGGCACTTGACAGCTACAACACCCTAGGTTTTAACAAAGCATGCGATAAAACCGTTTGGCATGGCATTGCCATCTGGTTTTCAAGCCTCTATTAAAACTATCATAAAACCTTATTGAAAGCTTGGTGGTGGCTAGTTGGTTTAAAAATGTTACTTGGGCTACGACCTAATTTAGAGAAAGCATCTGAGAAAACCTTCAAAAATCTGTTTTTTTTAACGGAGAAATTCAGGGTTGTGTTTTAGAAGAATGTGTCAATTTGGACTTAAGGGTCAAAAGTTACAGCCATTTTAAGGTAAAAAAGATGTTTTTTCATGTATTTTTTTCCGGCTGAATCTGAATCTGCCCTCAAAACTGAGTCTTAGTGTCAAAAAATCGATTGCTAATTTCTTTGTAAAATTATCATAAAACCAAAAAAATATGACCAAAAATCGATTTTTTAATACTTTGACTCCATTTTGAGGGCGGCGAAAATTACATGGAAAAACATGTAGTTGGACAATTTTGGAATTTCGTTAGGATGGTCCCATACACTTTTCCCTTGTAAATTAGACATTTTCTAATGAAGATATCTCGAGTTTAAGGGAAAATACCCCTGGGTTTTTTCAGCGTTTATAGTGCTAAATCTCCTCTTTGGAATGCAACCTGGCGCTTAAAATTTGACCTGCACCTTTCCGAGTTATTTGAGTTTTAAATTTGCATCTTTTTTACCTTAAAATGGCTGCAACTGTTGACCTTTAAGTCCAATGTGTCTTGTCAAAACATAAAAAATGTTCGTTTTTAGAGCTCTAAAGGTGCCACAAAGTTCACTTTTCTTTAAAGTTTTCCCCTGATTGCTACGTTAAAAACTGATTTTTGATGGTTTGCTAAGTTGCTTTCTCTAAATTTGGTCGTAGAAGGCGTAGATTGCGAGAAAAAATGTTGATGTCTTGGACAATGTTGCTTAGATTGGCGAGCCCAACAATTTTTTTGAAGACGAAAATCGAAAAAAAATGTTTTATCAGGGTTCTGAGATGCACATTTTTGAAACTAAACGCGCTCAAAAGAAAAGTTCTGAAAAAATAACTTTTCCCAGTAGACTGGCAAAAAAAAAATTGAGGTATGAATCTAATTTATAATGTTGAAGAGGAGCAGTCATGGCTGAATGGTTACGATGTTCGCTTCGTAAGCGGATGGTCCCGAGTTTGCTTGCAACGAGAAAATTCTGGACTCATTGAATTGTAAATTTGAAATGAAATCCACATTAGGGTTACAAGAAAATTGTTTTTTTTTTTTTGGAAAATCGCAAGAGAAGAAAAGCAAAAATTTTAAAATTCGAAATAAAAGTGGCGGTAAATATGTCAGATCAGTGTCAAGTGTGAGATTCTCATGTTATTTTATGATTACCAACTTTGTCGAAGACCGCAAAACGATCCGAGTTAACCCTGACGAGTTATTAGTGAAGCGAGTTTGATATGAAAAGATTTTTTCACCAATTTAAGATCAGTAGTGCGGTGCTTGTGGGGACGTGCAGTCCTGTTTTTTCGTGTTATTTTCCGTCTCTTTTGTGTCACTGTTCGAGTGCAGAGTGCATAATTGGCAAAGGGAGCGCGTGGTCGTAAAAAATATGCGGAGTGAAAAGTGATTTCTTTTGTGATTTTCAAAGCCCTTCCTATATCATCGTTGATCTGAAGGCACGGCGTCGGGTGGATTGTGTTTAAATTTTTCGAATAAGGTTTAATTTTTTTTGCGGTGAAAAAGCCAATTCTATATAATGAACGAAAGACGCACTGACAATTTGGATCGTTGAGTTAATAGTGGAGCAAAATAACTGTGTGTGAGTGATTTTGTGTGTTAACCAGAAAGACCTTCCCATAGCATCGTTGCTCGGAAGGCTCGCCGACGGGTCTGTTATGAAAGTCCTCCCCATAGCATCGTAGCTCGGGAGGCATCGAAAAGCCAATACCTTATCCTACTAACCCAAAAAAATAATAATCACGTGATGCTTGAAGGAGATGCTGTGGATTCAACGGTCTCAAGCGGTATCAACAAGTATATAGCGAAAAACTATGTGCTTGATGAGTCTGCAACTTCAACTATCGGACTAACATTCCTCCCTTTCGTTGAACTGCAGGCTTCTTGGGAGGGCGCCGGTATTGACTAATAAAGTCGGGGTCTTCAGGGGTTAAACAGTGAACGGATGGTTGGCTCCCACTGATCATTTTTGATTCATTGTTTAACTTCAGCTGATCTGTCAATAACGGAGTAGCAGCTCATTGGCAGTCAACCATGCTCATGCTCAAAAGATTTTTTCACCAATTTTAAATAGCGACCCTTAAACCTTAAAATAATTACAGTTACTTATTTTTTTTTCTGAGGAATCAGATCAGTGGGTATCCCAGAGGTCAAATTTTTTATTGACAATCTGATCTACATCAACATGCTTAAAATAGTCTCCAAATCCCCTATCCTTGTTATCTGGTGAGCAGAGAAAGTGAGGGTGGACGGCACTGGAAGGCCTTCATGGTGTTGAAAAACTTGTTCAGGTGGAATTGGTTCTACTCTTAATTATCAATGCCTAATCCAAGTAGCAAGCCAGTTACACAAAATTTCTAACAAGTGATTGCCTGACTGAAAAAGGGTAAACAATAGTTATTAGTTTGCTACTAGGGAAGCAACTTTGGCTTGGATTATCATCACAAAAAATATGAGGAAATATAGTATTTAAAATACGCTAAAATCACTGTCTCGAAGCGAAGCTAAAAAATTGAATCTATGATATTCTGAAAATATTCAACAAAAATTACAACACATTAACAGTAAATGTCTGAACCGCATGTTTAAAACCGTAGTCGGGTGTAACAAATAGCAATTTTAAAATTAATAAAATATATCGTTGTTTTTTGCGAATTCATCTGTTTAGGTACCAGAAAACTTGAACGTCTTAAAAAGAGCACGGTTCTTTGAAGCACAAAATCAAAGGCAAGAGTTATACTTTTTTAATTTCTAGAAACTTACAATATAACTCCCCAAAGTATATTTTTGCTTTTTTTGTGTTTCAAGTTAAACATTTGGCGGGTTTGGCAAAAGAAAGTTCATCGGTATCAGTAATTCTCAACTTAATTCAATCAACCAAGCCGTCCCGTAAATTTCACCTAAATTGTTCAACTTTTCCCCGCCATCTAATTGCAAATCACCTTGTCAAACGTGCCAAAACCTGAATACCATCAATCAACCAGTGCGCGCGGTGTTGTTCATTAGGCTTTCAACGCACCCCTCCTCACCTCCTTGCTAGCCTCGCTAGGCTACGACAGATTGGCCCGACTAATAGCCTATCATTAGCATAATACCAACATTCAATTTTTCCTAATTTTCCACACAGCAGCCTCCTCACTGGTGGTGGAAAGCCGACCACACACGACGGTAGCAGGGGGGGATAGTGCGAAAGGTGTCCACCCCTGAAGCAACTCTCCTAAAGGCTCGACTCATTAGCTGGAAGTGGTTGACAGACCCTCGGCCCACGCTCAAATTATGGTGAAACACACGCCGTTTGATAATTATCTCAATTCGCCAAACTGGAATGCGTTGCCAATTTGGAGTGGCATTTGCGAAACTTGTTCCTCTGACATTTCTCAGTTGAAAATTTGGTTGAAGGCTAGCCTTAATCAAGTTTAGCGCTAACATAATTGGAAAGGTTTGGCAGGGTGGTGAGGCTAGTTTTGATTAGAGGGCAACTTGATTTCCAGAATATTATTCTTACTCTCTACCTAAATCAACGTAACTAATCACCATCTTAAGCAAATTGCTTTAGCGCATCCACCAAATGCTTCCAACTTCACCCGTAAAGCCTTCACAGAAGCTTTTAGGCTAAATATCCGGTCCAGGCCATCGATCCATCCATTTCACCTAACCTCACCTAACGGATCTCGGCTTCCGGATGGTGCGCTGGTAGAGGCCAGGCTCACTTTTCTCAACGATCGTGCGCCCCTCATCAAACACGCGCGCGCTCGCTCTTATGTTTTACGACCTGTAAAAGTGGCTACCGGGTTGTACCGCGGAGAGGTAGTTTCGTACGGTTTTGGGGGAACAGACTGTAGAAGGTCTTTTGCGGAAAGTGTGGTGGCTCTGGAATTGTGCTAAAACTGAGCAATTCTCTACCAAAACTGGAAATGGATTTTTTTTGTATTTTTTTATTTGGCTCAAACTTTGTGGGGGCCTTCCCTATGACCAAATAAGCTATTTTGTGTAATTGGTTCACCCATACAAGTCTCCATACAATTTTGACAGCTGTCCATACAAAAATGGTATGTAAATATTCAAACAACTGTAACTTTTGAGTGAATTTCCTGATCAATGATATTCAATGTTTGACCCTTTTAAAATGTTAGTCTTGATTTTAAAATTTTCAAATTTATTTTTCGAAAAGATCGAAACATTTCAGGAATGTTTCATGTCTTAATATTGAAAATCGGACCATTAGTTGCTGAGATATCGTCATTAAAAAATGGTGTGTTTTTTTGGTGAGATTTTGAAAACTTCAATTTTCGTCTTACTTTTTCTTAAAGCGGCTCTATCTCAGCAACCCGAGGTCCAATCTTCAATGTCTCTTAGACAATTTTATAGCAAATTTTCTGAGCGTTCCTAAAAAAATATTTTTAGAAATGGTCACTCATGGTCACTATTTTTAAAAATTGAAAAACTGCAAAAATTTTGCTAAAATCTAACTTTTGGTGGCTATATCTTGAAAACGGAGCCCTTTATCAAAAAATCTGTAAAGTACTTTTCGATTGCAAATTCAATTTTGCATTAAAAAATAATGTCAAACTTATTTTTGCATGAAACTTCGATTTTTTCCAAAAATCACTATTTTTTCAAAAAATCATAACTCGGCGGCAGATTTTTTGACCATGTTTCTCTATGGCTCAAAAGTTGCGGATTTTTGTCCCCTAAAACATATCAAAAATCTCAAAAATCAAAAAATACGTATTTTGGGAAATTGAGTTTTTGTGAAAAAAAAAGTTGATTAAAAAATCTGCAATTTTTTTTCCGTGTACCTATTTTTTTCTCAAAAGTCCTTAACAATACCTACAACTTTGCCGAAGACACCAAATTGATCAGAAAATTCACTCAAAAGTTACAGTTGTTTGAAAATTTACATACCATTTTTGTATGGACAGCTGCCAAAATTGTATGGAGACTTGTATGGGTGAACCAATTACACAAAATAGCTTATTTGGTCATAGGGAAGGCCCCACAAAGTTTGAGCCATATCAAAAAATACAAAAAATAAAAATGGTCGAAATCAGCCGGTGTCGTAGAGAGTTGCTCAACTGTAATAACATAAGATTTAAGAGCAAATATCTAAAATTTCAATAAAACATCAAATTAATCCAAATTAAGTGAATTTACTAGTTGAGTTCAAGGTCTCCCATCAACCTGATACTAATGACTTCATCTTGTCATATATCCAGATTCTAACAATTTATCAACAACATTTTTTGTGTATAACTTACAAACCGGACCAAATGGAATAAATCTGGCATGAATTCGCCAGCCAGTTCTTAGACACTGATCTCTAGGGTTAGTGAATTTTCACGTGAAATTTGTGTAGTAAATAACAATCATTCAAACCAGACAAAATATTTGCGGAATCATCACGAATTATTCGGAATCCTCACAAAATGCGATTTTGAGCATTTGCAATCACAAAGCCTTATCATTTCCATTATGTTTATGCAAAAAATTAGCAGAAAAGTTACCTATGATTTTTGAAACTGTTTTGGTGCCTTTTATTTATAATTGTTTTATGTTCCGCGTTTGAGTAATTAAAATGCCATTCTGACGATTTACGATGTGCAGATTACATTTTTGGTTTTAAATTCAAAATTAAATTGTTTTTTTTTATAAAAAAATAGTTTTTTTTGAATCGGAGATAATTCAAGTTATATTATTCATTCCACCAGGACAAGACAGTTAAATCATGTTTTGAATTTGAATTCAATATTTGAACTTTAAAAGAAATAAAAAAAGAGCGAATGAAAGAAAACTTTTAAGCTTTCTTGGAAGAAAATATTGTAAAACAAAAAAAGAGCATGCGGATGCTCAAATTTTTATTTTAAAATATATAATATTGGGGTAATTCTCCGCCAACTCACACAGCAGTTGCCCCGACCCCTCTTCGATTTGCGTGAAACTTTGTCCTAAGGGGCAACTTTTGTCCCTGATCACGAATCCGAGGTCCGTTTTTCGATATCTCGTGACGGAGGGGCGGTACGACCCCTTCCATTTTTGAACATGCAAAAAAAGAGGTGTTTTTCAATAATTTGCAGCCTGAAACGGTGATGAGATAGACATTTGATGTCAAAGGGACTTTTATGTAAAATTAGACGCCCGATTTGATGGCGTACTCAAAATTCCGAAAAAACGTATTTTTCATCAAAAAAAAAAACACTAAAAAAGTTTTAAAAATTCTCCCATTTTCCGTTACTCGACTGTAAAAATTTTTGAAACATGTAATTTTTTGGGAAATTTAATGTACTTTTCGAATCTTTATCGACCCAGAAGGGTAATTTTTTCATTTAGAACAAAATTTTTCATTTTAAAATTTCTTGTTTTTTCTAACTTTGCAGGGTTATTTTTAAGAGTGTAACAATGTTCTACAAAGTTGTAGAGCAGACAATTACAAAAAAAATGATATACAGACATAAGGGGTTTGCTTATAAACATCACGAGTTATCGCGATTTTACGAAAAAAAGTTTTGAAAAAGTTGGTCGTCATCGATCATGGCCGTTCATGGTTCATAAGCAAACCCCTTATGTCTATATATCAAAATTTTTGTAATTGTCTGTTCTAAAACTTTGTAGAACATTGTTACACTCTTAAAAAATAACCCTGCAAAGTTAGAAAAAACACGAAATTTTAAAATGAAAATTTTTGTTCTAAATGAAAAATGACCCTTTGGGTCAATGTAGATTCAAAAAGTACATTAAATTTCCCATAAAATGGCATGTTCCAAAATTTTTTACAGTCGAGTAACGGAAAATGGCAGATTTTTAAAAACTTTTTTAGTGTTTTTTTCGATGAAAAATACGTTTTTCGGAACTCTGAGTACGCCATCAAATCGGGCGTCTAATTTTACATAGAAGTCCCTTTGACACCAAATTTCTATCTCATCACCGTTTCAGGCTGCAAATTATTGAAAACACCTCTTTTATCGCATGTTCAAAAATGGAAGGGGTCGTACTGCCCCTCCGTCACGAGATATCAAAAAACGAACCTCGGATTCGTAATCAGGGACAAAAGTTACCCCTTAGGACAAAGTTTCACGCAAATCAAATAGGGGTCGGGGCAACTTTTCCCGATTTCGTGTGAGTTGGTAGAGAATTACCCATTGATATTTTTTGATTACCATTAAAAATACCAAGCTTGTTTTGTAGTGCATTTTATAAATCAGATTTACAAATTTCTATCTCATTTTCGCTTTAGTTATTTTCGTTGAGTGATGTGACGTTTAAAACAATCTGAGAACTTTAAAGAAATGATTTCTTTTACCTAGTTCCACTTTAAAATTGGTGATGAAAATGTATAGTTGATTAAAGAATAATATAAAATACTGAAGAATAAGTTCATTCTTTTATTATAACATTTAATTTCCAGGATATTTGACATTCCCATGAAATTTATTGTTTCAGAATTATGGTCCCCGTGAGAATTGCAATTTTTGAGCGTGAAAAATCACTAAGCCTTCTCATCTCCACACATAGACATTTGATCAGAATTTTATTCTGAGTTTTGTTGTAAGTGCGACAACTTGCCAAAGGGATTCTAGGTCAGAACGCGTTTGACACACGTACACGACCGACTACCTTAAACATTTGTAATAATAACTCGGGATTCCGGCAATTCTGTTCAACTGACAACTAGTTCGGTGCCAGTCCAAATTGTTCAAGAGAACTGAATATCCTCCACCGTGAAACCCCTTCCAAGAATTTGCGTTTCCAGAAAAAAAAACCCGATTCCTAACTCACTCTCACTCAATTATTCCGAACCAAGCACGCATTAGTCTCGCCTCCTCCTTCAGAGCCAGCGTCGATTCTCGCATCTTCTAACATCATCTCGAATAAATCTATTTTCGACGGCGGGTTTCTTCGGTTCTTGCTTGATTTGAAATCGAAACGTCCGCCGTTTATTTTTGCCCATTTCGTGTTTTCCGAACGTTTGCTTTTGAAATATTACCCTCCTCGAGAGAGTCAGGTTCTGACAAAAAAAAATATTCTGGAGGCGTGTCCCGCCGCCGGAAAGAATGTATCTTCGAAAATTAAGTGAATCGAGTTTTTTTTTTGACTGGAAGTTCCTTGCCTCTTTCGTGCAGACTCGTCGAACTCGACTCAGTCAAAAATGATGACTTCAAGGATTGGTCATGTTTTTTTTGTCAGTTAATTATACGAAGATGAGTTCGTGGTTCAGGAGATGTTCTGTGCCTTGTAACGCTTAAAATTAATCAACCAACTTTTGAATTAGTTTCAAATAATTAAAAGTACCCGTCGGCGGTGACCTCGACGTTCGAGACAAAGTTCTAGTTCAAATATGTTCGTTCGCATCATTAGAAAATATTAACCAAAAGAGAAGACCAGATAATGATGGGAAAGGGGACAAACTTCACCGCAGAAGATGACCGACTTTTTTCCTCCAAACTTGTACGGGCAATCAACTCAAGTGCAGGGAAAACACTCGAAAATGATCCTGGTAACTTTATCCCGAAAAAAAAACCCGAAGGTAAATTAAATTCCGGGAGCTCTTTCTTGAGGGAGAGAAAAAAAAATAACATCATGCGGCAGATTATGTACACCTGCCGGCAATATTTTGTGCCTTTCTGAAGAAGACATCGCCGCTGGTTTATGCTTATGTTTCGCTTTTTTTCCTTTCCAACATTTTCGTTCGACATTTTCCTAAGAGTCATCCCCCACAGCTTTGCGAGAAAGCAGAAAATGCTTGACAAAGGATTCGTTGCTCGATGTTCTTCGAAGCCAGCACCACAGTTGGACAGTTTAGACGCGGCTAAGAAGGTTGAAAAATTGGCCCAGCAATAAAGATAAGGATGTCAGCTCCGGTTAACATGGTTGCTTCATTTCCGAAGAAGTTTACTCACAAAGGCTCAACTTGTTGGAGGAGGAAGAAAAAAGATAAATTTTCCTACTTGTGCCTTCAGGGTTATAAAGCCTTGGGGGACGGGTTAATCCATGTTCGAGGGTGGAGTTAGATTGAGCTTCATTTTGATTCTTCTGGGAAAATAAGAATGTTTGATTACCGAGAACAATTTATGAACCTTTTAGGCACTGTGAATTCACTTAAGTGTACTGCCAAATCTTGAAATAATATCCATGTTAGGATTGATCTTGAACGAATTTAACAAAAATTGTAGTAAAATCTACTTTCAGTTCATCGATCAAAATCTTCAATTTACTTCCCAAGCAGGTGGTTAAACAAAATCGAAACAAACCTTCAAACTCATAAACTTCCCACTTTATGACCGTCCCAAATTGTGTCCCTTTCAATTGAGATCTCCATTATTCCAACTCAAAATCGTGATAAAATCTGTCCCTTCGAAGAAGTGCACCAATAACTAGCCCCTGGTTTGACATTTATGGGACAATTTAGAAACATCATCACCATTTATCCTTCAAAAGATGGAATCTCGTTCATTTCCAGATCATTTGAATTTGAAATTTCAACTCCCAACCAAAACAGAGCAGTGCAGTGCAGAGTGTCCTTGGCGATAATCGTCCAAGGCAATGAATTAGGGTTGACGTTTTAATTACTTTGGAAACGCGCTTTTTCTTCCATTCAGCTCTGATGATGCAGCAGAAATTTAATTACTTTTAGAACCGGTCAGAGCAAGTGCGTTGAGAACCCTGCTGAGGGGTCGAGAGTTGGTCCTTTTTCCAAGAATTTTTGGTTTTAAGCATTTACTGCAAAAAAATAACTTATTTCCCTTAAAAAATACTCTCCTTTCCAACCAAGAGAATATTCCCACTGGGGAACCCCTCTACCCGGGGGTGAATTCTGGTGCTGACTTCGTCTTCTTTTATTGTTGCCAGCCCCGGTTGCAATAATTTATGACCGGTTGTAAAAATGAAACGAACAAGCAAAGGAACGAACGAAATTTGCACTGTTCGGTTTGTGTTATTTGAAGCACAAAAAAAGAAGACGATGCTCTGCTTTTCTTGATTTACGGAATGCCATTGGCGAAAAGAAGGTGTAAATCGGTGTTAATGGAAGCAGTCGATTTATTTTTGAGCCTGGGTAGAAGTTTAAGGAATGATTAGCTTTTTCTTGAAAATTTGCAATGAAAAATATTTTTGAGTGCGAGATTTGGATTTAAATAAATGTTTTTCAAACGAATTGACATCATAAAATCTAATTTCTCCATTAACAAAATCTTTGACTTTTTCTTAATTCAGTTCCGTAACATAAATTGAAATTTCACAAAAATGTTTTTGAATAAGCAAGGTTATTCATCAACTCCTAATTTCTTATGAAGATATATTGCATTATGTTATATTCATTTAAATTTTGAGGTTTGCCACAGGAATAAAAATTATGGAATAATTAAGAAATTTACAACTTGCCCAAGGATTTCTTTTTGGGGGATTTGGTATCTTTTCGAAATTGTATGATATGATCTCAGACAAGATGTCAGCTGTTTGGCTGAAATATTCAAAAGACGAGTTTATTTAGCAAAGTTTAAAATATAAAAATCTTGGGAAAGTATCTCAAATACACTAAAAAAATGATTTTCATAACATTTTATATTTGACTTTGATAATATTATTGTGGAAATTCGCTGAAGAATCGTTTTTTAGTTAACATTATTTTCAACTTTAAATAAAGGGATTTTTTGTATGTTCGGCAGGTTAAAAACTCGAACCAATTTCCGTAAAAATTGCAACTTATAACTTTTCGAAAAAAAATTGTTGCGCAAAAATTTTGGTAGTTTCCTGCTTGCTTATTTCTCATCAAGCTATTGATTTCTTAAATAGTTTTGACTGCCTTCACAAAAAAATACTTTTCAAAGAAATAAAAATATTTTTTATATGTGGGTAATTCTCCGCCAACTCACACAGCAGTTGCCCCGACCCCTCTTTGATTTGCGTGATACTATGTCCTAAGGGGTAACTTTTGTCCCTGATCACGAATCCGAGGTCCGTTTTTTTGATATCTCGTGACGGAGGGGCGGTACGACCCCTTCCATTTTTGAACATGCGAAAAAAGAGGTGTTTTTCAACAATTTGCAGCCTGAAACGGTGATGAGATAGAAATTTGGTGTCAAAGGGACTTTTGTGTAAAATTAGACGCCCAATTTGATGGCGTACTAAGAATTCCGAAAAAAACGAAACTTTTCGAATCTATATAGACCCAGAAGGGTCATTTTTTCATTTAGAACAAAATTTTTCATTTTAAAATTTCATGTTTTTTCTAATTTTGCAGGGTTATTTTTTAGAGTGTAACAATGTTGTACAAATTTGTAGAGCAGACAATTACAAAAAAAAAATGATATATAGACATAAGGGGTTTGCTTATGAACATCACAAGTTATCGCGATTTTACGAAAAAAAGTTTGAAAAAGTTACTTTTTGCGTTTGTCTTTGTTTTGTCGTCTGTGTTTGTCGCGGGTGACCATGAACGGCCATGATCGATGACGACCAACTTTTTCAAAACTTTTTTTCGTAAAATCGCGATAACTCGTGATGTTTAAAAGCAAACCCCTTATGTCTATATATCAAAATTTTTGTAATTGTCTGTTCTACAATTTTGTAGAACATTGTTACACTCTAAAAAATAACCCTGCAAAGTTAGAAAAAACATGAAATTTTAAAATGAAAAATTTTGTTCTAAATGAAAAAATGACCCTTCTGGGTCAATGTAGATTCGAAAAGTACTTTAAATTTCCCATAAATTGACATGTTCCAAAATGTTTTACAGTCGAGTAACGGAAAATGGGAGAACTTTTAAAAATTTTCAGTGTTTTTTTCGATGAAAAATACGTTTTTTCGGAATTCTGAGTACACCATCAAATCGGGCGTCTAATTTTACATAAAAGTCCCTTTGACACCAAATTTCTATCTCATCACCGTTTCAGGCTGCAAATTATTGAAAACACCTCTTTTTTTGCATGTTCAAAAATGGAAGGGGTCGTACCGCCCCTCCGTCACGAGATATCAAAAAACGGACCTCGGATTCGTGATCAGGGACAAAAGTTACCCCTTAGGACAAAGTTTCACGCAAATCGAAGAGGGGTCGGGGCAACTGCTGTGTGAGTTGGCGGAGAATTACCCATTATTTAAAGCATAGAGAAGTTTTTGTCTACTTTTACTACATTACACCTCTTTGATTTTGGTAACTTTAATAGAAACAGATAACATTTTTTTATATTCATTATTCAACCTTTCATAAAATTGATAACTATGTTAACTTTTTGAATTCCAAAATTTTTTAAGTCAAAACATGATATTTGTTTGATTCCTTGAATATTTTTGCAACGTCTTTATTTTTGCAAAATTTGATTACAACACATGAATCATCAAACACAATTTTTTTAAATAGTTTGTGAAAGTCAAGTTATTGTGGTAAAAAAATATAAAAATAGAAAAAGCTATTATCAATCAATACCGTAAACCGGGGTGACATTGATAGCCGGGTTATATGCGTACGGAATGGCACAGAATCTGACTGACCTTGGTTGAGAAGTTTTCATAAAATATTGAATCCCGAAAAACAAATTGTTTTCGTTGTCTTATTTTTGATTGTTGAGCTTAGGTATGAACTCTTAACAAATCTAAAGTAATTTACAATGTTTTAATCTATAGGTGATGTAATATAGTCCAGACTCGATTATCCGAAGACATCGGAAAAATTTCACTTCGGATAATCTAATCACTCAACTGTTTTTCGTGATTAAATTATAAAAAAAAATTATTTTTTTTTTAGAGCTTCGGTATGACCTCTGAACTACGTTAAAATGATTTAGAATTTTTTAATCCAAGATGGTGGCCAAAATGGTGGTGATGAAGTATTGAAAAAATGCATTTTATTTTCTAATAAGCAATCAACAACTCAAATTCGACTAAAATTGTTCTTGATTCGATTATCCGAAGCCCCATACAAAACTAATCGAACTTCGTTTAAATGAAAGTTCGGATAATGGAGTCTGAACTGTATATAACTAATACTCTTAAATTGCCAGAAAAATCTTAAACTTAAAGAAAAAGTTAATTCCTAGAATTATTTTGATATTCTATAAGTGTGATGAGTTTGGACTCCTTGAATGAGTCTTAAAAAAATAAATTTGTTGTATTTTTTTACACATTTTAAAAAAATATTCTGATTTATAGACAGTTTCGGTAAAACAAATTTCATAAATCATGTGAAAACTTTTGATTCTTGCTTCGAATTCATTTTAAATCGATATTTTTGATCGATAAACTAGATTTAACGATTGTTTGGTAAATTCTAATTTTATATTAATTTTACAATACATTTAAATACATTTTGTTGGAAAAGTTGAAAAACATAGTTAACTAAATAAAAACATTTTTTTTCCTAAAAAATAAAGCAACATCTTTAGCAATTGCATAGCATAGCATAGCATAGCATTACAGGCCTGCACAACGCTGTAGGGGGTGCCACAATGGTCAATTCAATATTCTTAGACAATTTGATTGCTGCCCGGTACAACCAAAAATATCTAAGAACGGAAATTTCCACACTGTGCTCCAAGGCTACGCCCATACAGTCTCGTGGGGATTTGGGAGGGGATGTTTTTGTTGTTCACTAGTGGCAAAAGTGCAGGAAACCCATGCAACTTTTAAAAGTGAACGGAATATTTTTGGGAAGTTTGGAATGGGGGTTAGGGGAATTTCATCGGGCCGATGAAAATGGTTTAATGCGTAATGTATTAAATGATTTGGAGGTTTGTAAGTGTAAATGTGAGTCTGTAGTGTATTATATAAAAGCATATAGTTTTGTAGTAATAATAATAATAATAATAATAATAATAAATATAATAAATATAGTAAATAAAATAAATATAAATATAATCAAGATGATTCCAGGAAGCTGTAAAAAATAGCAGTAAATTAAAATCTAAATGCTCCAGATGGTTCCCATGCTGTTTTAGAAAGATTCGTTAATTTAAGCAATTTGATGATGTATGGTATGAGGAGATGGAATGTTACAGGAAAGGTATAGGATGAGGAATAATATGAACATGTAAAAAAAAAACAATAATCATTTAAAATACAAATGCTCCTGATGGTTCCCTTGCTGTTTTAGTAAGTGTCGATAGTTTATGTAATTTGATCATATATGGTATGAGGAAATGGTAAGATAAATGAAAGCAATAAGAAAAGAAATAATTTGAACATTCAAATAAATTTACATATCAGCAGCAAAATTTAAATTAATTCCAGGAAGCTGTAAAAAATAGCATTAATTTTAAAACAAATGCTCCAGATCGATCCGTTGCTGTTTTTTAAAGCATCGTTTGTTTATGCAATTTAAATGTATATTTTATGGGAAAATAGTATGATAGAGAATAAAGCAACATCTTTAGCAATTTGACCCAAAAAATGCGTCTTCCGGTTTACGGTACAAGCAAGCTTTGACTTTATACATGCGTCTGATATTAAATATAAATAAAAAAGCAATTATAAATTAGAATTTAAGTAAAGTGGGTCTACTTTTAATCGTGATAAACTAGATAGTAATAACAGATAATCTCTTTCCATGATATAATTCAGAACCTAAATCATCATCAACTAATCAACGACATAAGTTTCACTTTCAAATGCAAATAGCATAATTTAGTCCAAACACACACTCATTTCTATTTCGAGTGAGTAGGTCGATCAATGAACTGAAAAGTGCTCCACTGCGGCAAAACCAAACAAGAACAAAAAAAAAACACTCGAGTTAAATATAGGTTCGTACACGGGCCTACATGCGGAGGCGTTCATTCATCGCGAAAACCAGTCTGTTGTTGGTAATTGTTTTATTGGCCTCGTTTAATTGACATATAAAACTAGCGCTTACGCCTACAAATAGTTCGACGCAGTTCGATTTAAATGTTATGTTATGTTGCAGCTCAATTTGGCGAGGCGGTCTCGTTTCAACGGGGTCGAAAGAGAGTGAAATGATAAAGATGGTTGTTTTAGTTAAGTTTTGAGATTTTTTTTTTGATAAACTTATAATTTTTTTTAAATCATAAAACAAAATAAAACCCAAAATCAATTCAGAAGATCCCAATTAAAATCGAGAAGCATCATTTGAAATGCCATATATTTCAGAATTCCAAAGCTGAAGGACTCCAATTTCCAATTATTTCTAGTCAGCAACCAGAAACCTTTCCACAATCCAGGTAACATCCGTTGATCCCATTTTTTGAGGTAGGATTGATTAGGGTCCCAATTCTACGCTCGTTTCTACTTCTTCCTCCGTCTTGCCAGAGCATCCCTTCCATAAATTATGGCAATTAATTTCCCGGGTTCCTGCCTGGGCTAACAACCTTCGCTCTAAATTGGGGGCAATCCTAGTGCGAATTCTAGACCATATTTACGACATCATGGTCAAAATGGTTGATTATAGGGCACTAGGTCTGCTCGAGTTGGAAGCTTGAACAGGTGAAAATTTAGTGCCTTTTTGTTGTTTTGAAAGGATTTTTTTCGGGGGTAACTGAGTTAAGTGTTGGGAGTGGATTACTGCGAAGGGTCGTTAAGGTTAAAATGTATTGCCCAAATTGGACTGTAAATCAATTTGTTTGACACTGTTTTGCTGTTTAGTGTTTTTAAGAAATTCTTAAAGAACTTGAAGCGAACTTCAAGCAAGCTCCCTGAAGTCAGTCCAACCCCCATTTAACCTCACTCTTGATTGACAGAAGCTCATATCCTTCAGACCTGTTTGGTTCACCGCATCATATCATGGGTTGAGCGACGTCAATTTTACTCAAAGTCGCGACTAGCATACCGGCATTCTGTACGCCACATGCCGGTCAAACCAACCATGGTTCGGAACTCATCCGTAACCGTTTTTTTTGCAACAAAAAGTTGAGCTGTCTGTCGGTTTTATGGCCAAAGGGAGGGAGGGCTTCAGCACATGTCCGCCCACCAAACCATACGGTGCGCGAACTTGGGGTTGAACGGGGAGTTGAGTGGGGAAGCTAGAATCATTGCTTAAGGGCAAGTCATTCTTCTATCGTATGGATATCATGGATGAACAAATAGTTGAATAATAATAAAAAAAGTTTTGATTCAATTCTCAATGAACATCATGTAAAAGATTGGTTTTGTTAATTTAAAGGAAAAAAAACATAATTAGTATTTTACTTCTTCAAATAATGCAATAAATGAACAAACGAACACATACATATTTTTTCCAAACTACTGTTTTTTTTTTACTAAATAAATAAGGCCGTTGCAAATATTTTTCATAGTTTATGTTTTTTTGTTTTGTAAATATTGAATTGAACAGAGTTTTTTTTAATTGGTTATTGAATGATTAATTAAACATGATTTATTTATGTTTGAAAGAGATAAAATAGATTGAAAAATTTTACTTTTGATGTTTTGAACTCTACTTCCTGAGAAATGAAAAACAAATATATCCAAGATTGACGTTGACTTTTTAGAGGATTTCAATCTAATTATATTGTGTGGATCATCACAAATTAAACCTTATTATGCTAATTATGCTACTACAGTCTAGATTATTGAAAACATTTGTATATTATGCATCAGATTTTTTCAAATTTAAATCTTAATCACTGGAAAGATGAAAAGAAAAACAACAATGGTTGCATGCCAATAGCAACAGCAACAGCTGTTCGATAATTATTGATTTAAAACAAAATAAAACTTTTAATGGAAAAGTAGACTATTTCAATAAAATTAAAAATGAACTGCAAAATTGCAATAACGTGGAGGTGTTTAATTAGTTCAGCAACTTTTTTTCCACCAAATGAAATCAAAAGATTTATGAAACACAAATCCACGATTTTTAAAAAAGAAATTGCAAAATTAATTTTGGTTTTCTCTAGAGTAATGTTGGAATTATACTCGTTAATTTTTCTAGAAATAGAATAAATGAGTTTTCTAGCAATGTTTACTTTTATTTGGAGCCGATTCAATATTTCTGTATAGTTTTTATGATTGAAAATCTTAACAATTACCTAGTTTTTAAGTTTTTGTTTTATCAAAAATTCTCACAAATTGCAAAAAAATGTTGAAATCAACAATAATGTCTATCTTACTAAACACAGTTAAAACAGTGTTAGTTTTCTTACTTTTTCATAATGTAATATTACACCAATCTTAGTTGAAAAGGTTGATCTACAGTGGAAAAGAAATAAATATACTCATATTTAAAGGTAGAATTTCAATTTTAAGTAAAATCCTCCTTTTGTTCATATTTTGATTTGTGTATTTTTTTAATTCGATTGAAACATATTGAGTGACTTCGATATGCCCAAAGCAACCATACAAAATCACATGTGAAAATTCTAAAATCTTTGTCTTTTGAAGGAAAAAAAAATCTTTGCCTTTGACTAAGTTGAAGGTAAAAAAAAATTGCTGATTTTCAAAATAACTTTTTGTCACATAAAACTGATTTTCAAAGAGTTTTTTTTTTGTATTTTGATGTTTTACAGAACGTAATCTCGTAATTAAATACCAGAAAAGGCATATATAATTTGACCAAGTTACGATTTAAAAAAGTGGATTAAAAAAAAATAAAAAGTCGAATTTAATAATAATAACATTTAAAATGAGCGTAATATTCAATATAATTCTTAATTTCAAAATTTTGAATTTTTCGTTTGAAAAGATCTTTTAATTTCACAGATGTTTCATTTTTCAAAATTAAAAATTGGACCATTCCTTGCTGAGATATTGGCATTAGAAAATGTGTGAATGCTTGGACTTCAATTTTCTTGTTTTTTTTTTTTCTATTCGCTATATTTTAGCAATCAGAGGTCCACTCTTCAATATCTTTAAAGCAATTTTATTGGAAATTTTTTGAGCTTTTCGAAAAAAAATACTTTCAGGAATGGACAATCATAAACACTATCTAAAAAATCAAAAAACGGGAATTTAAGTTAAAATTAAACTTTATGGGGGTATACCATGAAAACTATGATTTTTCTCAAAAAAAAAAAACTTTAAAGTTCTTTTGTATCAAATTTGAAACTGATGCGAAAAAAAATGGCGACAATTTTTTTTTTCCAAAAAAACAATTTAAAAAAATCATAACCTGGGGGCAAAATAAAAACTGTTTTAAGCTACGGATTTCGGTTAATTGTTTTTTTTTTGTGAAAAAACAGTAAATTAAAAAAAACGGCAATAAAATCCCTTCACTCATTCTTTTTCTAAAAAGTCCTCATCCAATACATATAACTTTGCCGAAGACACCAATACGATCAGAAAATTCAAAATGGCTTCTTTGATCATAGGAAAGAACCCTACAAAATTTGAACCAAATATAAAATATCAATAAAAACTATTTTCGGTTTAAGTGAGTAGGTCTACTAAAACAACTAGAGAAATAATACAACTCATATTGACAGATTTGAGCGTTTTGTGGAAAGTAAGTTCAAAGAAATAATTCAAGGTAAAAATCTGGACTTTAAAAAATGTCCAATCAACAATATTATACAGTTTTTTTTTTGCAACACATCAAGTGTTCTACTTCGTTTATTGATTGAAAAAAAAAATACTTTTTATTTTAAACACAAGAAACGTTTAAAAGGGACTTCCGATTTTTAAATAACAAATATTAATTTAAATTATTGTCTGAAACATGAAAAATCAAGATTCTTGATAGATTTCAACAGTTTTTTATGCACACCCAATTTAAATTTTGTTGCCATCATCAATTTTTGTCGTGAATTCAAACCGTTTACTTGATTCGTTACAATTAGCCAGCTCTTTCCGTTTGTGTTGTCTCTTCTAGACTACACCATCCGAATCAATTGACAAACTTGCTGACTTGCTCACTTTTCAAAACCCATCAACTGTCCCATCGTCATCGTTTCCACAAAACTGTCTCGTCCGTATTATTCTGCCCTGCTCCTGGCTGTAACGTGCGGTACGTGATTGAACTACACATCAAGCCCCTCTTCTTGCACACTCACCTTTCCTCCCACCGTCAGCGAGTATCCCATGATGGCCGGTGCCTTAAGCTGCACCGGGCAGACAAAGCCCAGGTCGTGCTTCAGCACGGCCGGTGGCGTATTCCGTGGAGGCGCCCTCGGCTTGGTGGTCTGCAGCGCCCCCGGCGGAATCGGCGTCGTCTCGGAGGAATTGTTCTGCGAGACGCACAACTCTTTGCCGTCCAGGGGGAACTTGGAGCACTCGAGGTTCTCCGGCCACTGGAAGTCGAACGTTCGCATGATCGATTCGCAGACGCGGGCCGATTCGCACAGGGATCGACAGGGTGGGATTGGGTAGCTGAGGATCGTGCAGACCGGGGCGTACAGGGAACAGAGGAAGAACTTGAGATCCGGACTGCAGTCGATCTTGACGAGGGGGATGAACTGGTGAACCTCGAGGGCGGCCTCTTCCTGCTTGTGGTGGCCGAGCAGGTTCGGCATGATGGTCTTGTTGTACTGGATGTCCGTACAGAACGGGATTGTGATGGGTTCGCAGCGGTTGTGGTGCTGGAACTCTTCCGGAACCAGCCCGGACGTTTCGGAGTAGGGGTCATGCTGGGGTAGCTGCTGCTGGTCCTGTATGGATAATCCGACATTTGCATAGCTCAACACCACCAACACAATGGAACTCCACTTTGCCATTTTGGGGGGGTTCTTCACCGCTTCGTAGCTGCTTGTACTTCTTCACCCACGACGTTATTATCTTCTGCACTTGCTGTTTTCACTAGCTTCATTATACAAGGTGTGCACACCGACACGTACGCACACGATGCTCTGCGAATTACTTCATTTCACCGACACACAAAAGAGGCCAATAATCGAGGGGCCATAAACAATAACGCTCTTTTTTTTGCATTTACTTCTTTCGCCTCTTCTGGGTACATCCACAAATCACCGAGACACTTCCACACGACTACATCAACTACCGACACTTCCTCTTCAATGCTCCTGTAGAAACCTTCTCCTTCTCACCTCCTTCTTCCTTGCACCAATTCTGCACTGTGATGCGATTCTGTTCTCCTGAATCGCTTATGCTTCCCTTATTCTTCCCCTTCTCAAAACTCCAACTCCGTTAAGCCGTTTCGCACTTCTTCTCCACTCACAACTCCACTTCTACCTCCACCTTCTGCCGTCGCCAAAGCCAGAAAAGCCGGTCTCCGGCACTTTCTCCATCTCAACGCTTCAACGTTTTCTTCTGTTCTCCCCAACTCGTCGTCGCTTGGTTACGACCGCAGCATCGCCACGCGATTGATCCAAATTCAGCCCCAACACAGCATCCACGCGCCGCGCTACCTTGACAACGGCGACGAACACTGCGGCGACTGTCAAAACGCGCAATAACTTGCAAATTTATCCCCCAACTCTCTCTCTAGTTCTGAGGCTTAGTCTAGTGCTCCCCGTAAGGATACCCGAAACGCGCGCCTAAACACCGGACTTTTACGACTCTACTTTTGGGATGGATAAACCGACCGAGCGTGGAGTTGGGACAAAATCGATCCTAGCGCGAACACGTCCGAAGTGCGACTGAATGGAAACGACGATTCGAAACCGGTGAGCCGAAGTTCCGATGGTAAACAAAACTGTTATACCGACATGTTTCTGTGCTGGGAGTATTGGTGTTGCGCGGGGTGTAAACAAGTGTGTCTGAATGATACTTACACAGCGCAAAGTAAGCAAGTGTTCGTGAAAGCACAGAGAGGAAACTGTTCGAAATGTGGAATATACGAAACGCAGACGATGGGTTGATCTAGACAAGTTTTGTAGACGCGAGAATGGCGAAAACGATGGCGCGTGTTTCCAGTGTGTAGACAGCGTCGTCGTCGGTGGATGGAGAACAACGTAAACACAAGGTGCATACAGCTGAATGGGTTTTGGAAGCGAAACGGGCTGTTGTCGAAGGGTTGTGAGTTTTGTAAACATTGGTGAATGAAATCGATCAATGAATGATTATTTTGAAATAAAGGAAATTGTCTCAGTCAGGTATTAAGTTTAACTTAATATATATTTCATATAAATTTAGAAAGAAATCTTGTTTTTCGTCATTCTAAATGAACTTAAATTTAACGATCATACGCTCGAGTAGTTATTTGACCCCTTTTTTCATGAAATTTTTAAAAATTTTGGTAGAATTGACCAATTGGAACCGGCTCCGATAGGTTTGAGATTTTTCCGCAAAATGAAGAGTAGGGGAGAGTGGGGAGACTTGCTCCCCGGGGACACTTGATCCCAAGCCTGTATCTCGTCAGCATGTGGGTAAAACAATTAGCTTGGTTCTAGAAAGTTGTGCGAAATTGACTTAAACTCATTGTAAAAAACAGAGAAAAAAATTAAAGAATGTTTAAATTGAGTTACACATCAAAAAATCAAACCATCCACATTAACGACCCCCGGGTCTTTTGTGGTCTCTATTGCAAGTTTCTGCTCGAACCTAGGAGTCCAAAGGCTTGAATGGGGAGAGCACCCAAACCTCTTTCTACTCCAAGGAACCTTCTACCCCAGTGTTTGAACTGACGACCTTCGGATTGCGAGTCCAACCGCCGCCAGCGATTCCACCGGAGTAGGCTTGGTTTGGTGTGTTGTTTGTACTTGTGGCATGGAGACGATTCCTACACCTAAACGGCCTAACAACCAAGGCCAGGACCGACATTTTACTTCCTCATCCGATGGAAGGTTGCAGCAGATGGGAATCGAACCCAGAATCATCCGCTTACAAAGCGGACAGCGTAACCATTCGGCCACGCACTGCCACTCGAGTTACACATATTTTTCTATAAAGTGCTGCAGAAAACCTCCTACACCCAGAACTGGGCATCGGCATACGAGAGGATAAAGAGCACGATTCGGTAGTAAAATGGTACTGTGTGCGGACGGAGAGGATAAATTCCGTAATTACCGAGAGTACTTTACTCATGGTTCACTTTCCAAAAAAGTTCATCTATCAAAAAAAGTGCTGGTACCGAGACTCGAACCCAAGACCTTCGGCATATTAAACCGTGCGTTTGCCGTATGGGCCACCATGGTTCGGTGACTAAATGGCGGTTGTTTTGTCCATATAAGCCACTCATAGGATGAACTGTTCCAATGAACGAATGAACACGCGAGAGGACTATACTCTCGCAATATAGCACTTTCCTCACGTTTCTTTTCGTGAGGACTATCCCCTCGTTCTTTAACTTTGGGTGTAGAGATCTTTTTACTCTATTTTAATATGTATAGAATACACTTAAAATTTATTCAAAAAAATCTTTTTTATGCATGAATTGTTTGATAAACTTATCAACTAGGCAGCCCTTACGCATTTAACGTTATTTTTTTGTCATACTAATTTTACAACCAATTATTTAAAAAAGTGCGTTTAGGTGTCATCCATAAAATATGGGAGACTTCCCAAGTAACATTTTTTCCAGGAGTTCTACAAGAGCTCTTCAAGATAGCTACAGCATAGCAGTTTGGACCGCGGTAGGATAAAATTCTCTTTAAAACTTCTTCAGGAGTTTGGAGGAGTACTTGAAGATAGTTTTATCCTACCGCGGTCCAAACTGTTATGCTGTAGCTATCTTGAAGAGCTCTTGTAGAACTCCTGGAAAAAAATGTTACTTTGAGCAATGCATTTTTACAGTCACTGGAATCAACATCAAGATTAATTAATTGGGCTGGGGTTTCGTACATAGTTTCCTTTAGTATAGTTGTACATAACATACTGCAGTTTGAACAATTTTTCAAAAGTTTTGTAAACAAAAATTTGCAGCTTTTGTAAACATGCTCAATTTTGGTCTAAAAAAGAATATTTTTAGTTTTTTAAATATTTTAAATACTAAACTTGTTATATTTTGAACACAAACGTATAGGTTCAATATGAAATTGCTGTACTTATAGAAAATTAAAAGTTTGGATGAATAAGAAACATTTGCTTAAGGTTTCTTCAAAATGTTGAAAGGGGGATCAAGTTACCCCTAACGTTTTGAAAATGCCGGTTTGGAATATGTTTTTAAAACGCTTGGCATGATGCGAAGAGTTTATCTGATGAATAACCCTTATCAGCCAAACATAGTTGAATGTTTATTAGGGTGGGTACGTTTTTCAAAAAGTTCTCGTATCAAGTTTTAGTATGGTTCCCCTTGTAGGGCATACCCATAGGGACTTTAATGCCAAATATCAGCTCATTTGGTTGTAAACTGGCTGCGCGCATCAGGGTTAAAGTTTACATGGGAATTACTATGGGAAATTGGAACTTTTTGTTCAAACGCTCCTACAGGCCTGGGAAAATCACGCGCCAACTTCTGGTATGGTCAGGCCTATAGGGAATGGTCTGGAGAACACTTTTCCCGAAGAGAGCATATGGATTCGTTGTCCCTAGACCTGGCGCATCGGCAAACAATCCGATGTCTCCGGAATCAACGGTTTTCCCTCAAAAAGCATCAAATTTTCCTTAGCATGCTATGAAAGCTTGATGAACACCGCGACGCCATACGTCAGGCAGCTACCATGTGGTTGAAATATTGCAAAAAAATACATATTTGCTAAGCAAAGGTCCTGAATTCGACTAAATAATATCAGGATTACTCGAAATGATCATTTTCTAGTTAAAAGAAGGATTGCAATTAAATATTCCAGCCGTTTCTCACCCACGTGGTAGCTGCCTGACGTATGGCGTCGCGGTGTTCATCAAGCTTTCATAGCATGCTAAGGAAAATTTGATGCTTTTTGAGGGAAAACCGTTGATTCCGGAGACATCGGATTGTTTGCCGATGCGCCAGGTCTAGGGACAACGAATCCATATGCTCTCTTCGGGAAAAGTGTTCTCCAGACCATTCCCCATAGGCCTGACCATACCAGAAGATGGCGCGTGATTTTCCCAGGCCTGTAGGAGCGTTTGAACAAAAAGTTCCAATTTCCCATAGTAATTCCCATATAAACTTTAACCCTGATGCGCGCAGCCAGTTTACAACCAAATGAGCTGATATTTGGCATGAAAGTCCCTATGGGTATGCCCTACAAGGGGAACCATACTAAAACTTGATACGAGAACTTTTTGAAAAACGTACCCACCCTAATGTTTATGCTTTCAATTCATGCAAAAAGTTCATAGTTTTATGAGAAATTGACAAAGTTATGTGCGATACAAAAAAGAGGATCAAGTCTCCCCACTCTCCCCTACAAATTAAATTCGTACGAGACGGTATGGACTTATAATGAACGAGATAGAGAAGTACCAAAAACCTTCATTAAAAAACTTCATAAATTTTTGATAATTACAAAAAGTTAGTGAACATTATAATAATGTTGATAAATTGAATTATTTTAATATTCTAAATAAGTCATGATTATCTCAATGAAAAAGAGTTCGAATTGAAAAACGGAATGCCTTTCAGATTATTTGGACAATTTTATACTAAGAGAAGATAAAATAAGTTTGTAAATGATCATTTGCATGAGTTTTTCAACACAATAAAAAAACTCATAATTCATAGAAATTTGCAGTAGATCAGTAGATATACTCATATTCATAGAAATTTTCAGTAGATACATTTCATAAAAATTGATAAATTCTTACTTTAAATTAAGTTTTAAATGCAATATGAATCGATAAATTTGTATACAAAACGAGCTGTAAAGAAATTTATGCAAAATTATTACTTTTAACAAATTTTACCAAAAAAGCATATACTTAGTAAAACAAATAATAACAAAAAAAGCTTTTTTTGTATGAAAATTGTTCATTGGGGATGAGATTTTCAAAAAAGTGTCCACGTGATTTATGGATAGTCCCTTTGTATTTCTATCTCCGAAATAAATTGGTAGTCAAGTTGTTATTGCAAGTCGACTGTATCTACTGAATGTTACTTGTACAGGAATGTTTGCTTTTATTTGATCATTAAAAAAGATTTAATTTTCGAAAACAAATCTGAGCAATCCTTTGAAAATAAATCACATTACATTCAACCCCCGGTGGTTGGTCACTTTTTCGTTTGACACTTTTTTAGTTAGTACCCCGTTGGTTGGTCAAAGTCAAACTAAAAAGTGACGAACTGTCACTTTTTACACGGTGCTCACGCACACTATCAAAACAAGCGTTTGGTAGTGTGTGTGAACCCCGTGTAAAAGGGGTTTCAAACTAAAAAGTGACCCCGTTCGTTTGACAACAGTTAGTGTCAAACCATCGGGGTTTGAGTGTATATTTTTGTGGAATCAAAACTTTTATTGAATGATTATAAAATAAATATAG